>NC_085016.1:23692059-23699559 GCF_963854185.1 Sardina pilchardus | reverse complement strand
CCTCGAGAGCAGGTTGGATGAAATGTGATTGAGGAACAAACTGTTACTGGCAGGATGGAGGCCATTTTGTTTTTGAAGTATGGTAACATCGAGAGAGTGAAGCAAGCCAATGAGGACAAAAATGCTGTCGGAGATTCAAAACAGGTCGTTTCACAACACACGCACTTCTCGTTTCTGACACATATTACACAAATGTACTTTCAGATATTACGCAGAAATTACAAAATGAATATAAGAACAAAAAATGCCAAAAAAACAAAACAAAACAAAAAAACAAACGCCCTGATACAGAGCAGGAATCAGGAAGCAGCTTTTTCCTCTGACAAAGCAGGCCGGGTTCAAGGCCCAAAAGTATGACATGAACCCTGTCCACGTCGTCCCAAATCAGGGTTCCAGACACACACACACACACACACACACACACACACACACACACACACACACATCCCTCCTCGTCCCCGTCTTTCAGCTTCAATCACCTCCAGTGACTCTCCAATCTCTCCAAACAGCAATAAGACCATAACTCACCACAGACACTGCTGTCTCATCTACCAGTGCCACGACAACACCTCTCTCTCTCTTTCACTATCTCTCACTCTGACCTCTCTCTCTCTCTTTCTCTTTTGCTCTGTCTATTTCTCACTCTGACCTCTCTCTCTCTTTCCCTGTCTATCTCTCACTCTGATCTCTCTCTCTCTCTCTCTCTCCCTCTCTCCTCTTCCTGAGAGAGATGTGGCTCACTCAGGAAGACACAGCTAACCCTCGTCAGCAAGGTGACAGCTCACTTACCATCTCACATCTCAGCGCCATGATGGCTCTATGTGCCCCCCCACCCCCACCCCACCGAAAAACAGCTGTTCATTCCGTAGACTTATGCAAGATTACGAGTGCAAGTGAGTATAAAGAATATCTGAACTATGTATCTGCGGAACCACACACACATACACACACGAACAGGCACACACACACGCGCACACACGCACACGCACACACACACACACACACACACACACACACACACACACATCATCTGTGTTTCTGTGAAGCCTGCGGCTGATTGTGCCTCCACCTCTGTTCCGGCCTGAGGATGCCTGAGTGTAAGAGAATATTAAGAATATCTGAACTGCGTATCTGCGGAACACGGGGGGTTAAACGAAGGATGAACCTGAGGAGGGGGGGTCATGTGATACATGATGGAGTGATTGCCAGGCGGATGAATAAAAGAATGGAAGGAGAAAGAAGGAGAGGAGAAAAAAAGGAAGAAAAGCATCTCGCTGCCTTCCATGGACTGGGACGGTGACAGACGAATGGAAAACTATCCTCTGTGTGCCACTCTGAGACGGGCAGGTGCAGCGCGCGCGCACACACACACACACACACACACACACACACACCCCTCCGACATATAGCCTGACATCTGATCCTGCAGCTGCCTGCCACCCAGGCCTCTCTGCCTTCTCTGAAGACTCCTACAACCCTCAACAACCACTTCTACAACCACCTCAGGACACACACACACATACACACAGTCCGTCTTTTTTTAAGGTGTCACCAAACCCTATACACGACATAATTATAAACATTCAAGATATAATAGAATCCCATCAAAAAAACAGATCCAGACGGTGATACGGATCACTCCCAAAATGCAATTGTTTCTTCCTTGGGTCATTTCAGACCTTCCCTGAAAATGTCATTGAAATCCATTCATAACTTATTGAGTTATCTTGCGAACAAACAAACAAACAAACAAACAAACTCGTTTGTGAAACAAAACCTCCTTGGCGGATGTAATAATCCCATCAAATATAAAAAAAAATAGATTGGTATCACCAGGAGATGCTAATTAACCCAAATAACGAGTGCTGTTGATATGTGCCCATTTCCTGAATGACTGAACTGCAGGCTTTTCAGTAGTCTACTGGCTGTGGTCGTTAGCAGGCTGGATTACCGCAATACCTGGACTCTCTGGCTGTGAAACACTCAGGTGTTCATGGCGACCGACTGTGGTGGGACTCGAGATTTTGGGATCTCTGAAAACCGAGACAAATCTGGCAGACATCTTATTTCTCTTTCCCTTCTCTTCCTGATTCTCTCCATTCTCCTTAAAACTGTTGTTCTTTTTCCCTTCGGAGCTACCTGAAGAGGCTCTAACCTTCTACACACAGTAAATTCCCAGTTCTGGAGATTGGTTCTGATCCTTCTGACCCAAAATGGCGGCCAGTACTTTTCCTTGGCCCGGGCGACTGTGGGCGGGTGGACGAACACTATACACTGGCTCCGGTCCACAGATTCAGAACAATCAGGAGATCGGTGCAACCCAATCTCATTCAGGCACAGCGGCTGCAATACAAGCCTTTCTTTTAAAACAAAGAGCCACCTCCAAGTTCAAAAGAAACCCCACAATCTCCAGGCGTCAGATGTCCAGGCTTTGTCACCATGAAAACACACACAAACACCCCTCAAACACACACACATACACAAATGCAGACACACACACACACACACACACACACACACACACACACACACACACACACACACACAAAACCCCCTAAAAACACACAAACACACACACACACACACACACAAAACCCCCTAAAAACACACACACACACACACACACACACACACACCTCAAACACACACACGCACACACATACACACACTCAAACACATACAAAGGCTCTCTCTCCATCTCTCTCTCTCTCTCTCACACACACACACACACACACACACACACACACACACACCACCCTTTGAGAAACCGGGCATTGTTTCGCAGTGTTATCGTTTCCGAGAAGCCTGCGGCTGATTGCGCCTCTACCTCTGTTCTGACCCGACCCGACCCAACCCAGCAGCGTGGCCGCAGCAGCAGACCCTGCGTGGCCGGTGTGGGGACTATCCCAGGTCATCCTCCCAGGAGCACAGCCCCACAGGCTTCCTGCCTCATCTCCACACTGACCACAGCACACAGAGAGAGAGAGAGAGAGAGAGAGAGAGAGAGAGAGAGAGAGAGAGAGAGAGAGAGAGAGAGGGAGAGAGAGAGAGAGGAGGGCTTTTAGGCCGACTACTTAATCCACTCCTCTCCTCTCCTCCTCTCTACTTTTCTCCTCTTCTCTCCTTTCCACTCTTCTCTTCTACTCCTCCTCTCCTCTCCATTCCTGAGCAGTGTGGCCCTGGGCCCCCTCTCTACTCTTTTCTTTTCTCCTCTCTTCTCTTCTTTTCTTTTCTCCTCTCCACTACTCCTCTCCTCCCCCCTCCTCTCCTCTCTCTCTTCTCTTCTCCTCTTCTCTCCTCTCCTCTCTTCTTTTCTCCTCTCCAGGCCCCCGGGCCTTTGCCCTCTTCTCTCCGTCTGCGCGCTGCTTCCTAAGATCCCCTGCGCCAGAACAAAGCGCACTTCCTGTGCTCGGCGTAGAGCAGAGATTACCCAACATGTTTTACTGGTTCCCCTTGATTGAGCCGCAGAGGATCTGCTGTCTCCTCTCTACTTCCATGCGTTCCAGGCAGTGTGTGTGTGTGTGTGTGTGTGTGTGTGTGTGTGTGTGTGTCTGTAACACTTCAAAGTTGATGGCTTATGAAAGTAAAAGTGTTGTCTCCTCCTCGTCGGAGTTGTCCAGTTTTGTCATGACATGTTTTGGAGACTGGTTCTGGAACTACGGAGACGAGTTTTACTCCACTCCAGAGAAAAATGAAGCTTTTCTTTTTTTTTTCCTTTCTCTCTTTCCCCTCTCTTTCTTTCCTTCTTTCTTTCTTTCTTTCTTTCTTTCTTGGCTTCTTTTTTTTGATAGCATGACTAATGTGCAGGCTATACAGAGACATAGCGAAAGAAACGAGAGCTTAGCAGTCCAGCTGCCTTCAGGAGGGAGGAAAAAAAATCATCGTTTCTGTTTCCTCTGATCTAGTGCGACGTCTACTCTTGCCGGAGTGTTGTCGATGAATCAAAGCCCTTCCCCCCAACAGCCTCCACCGCTCAAGACTTCCTTTTCCGCCCCTTTGTCCCATCTCTTCCCCACTCTCGCTCCTTACGGTCTCGCCGTGCACGCTCCCTCAATGGCTCTCAAGCTAAAGCCAAACCGACAGTCACAACTGTTAAATAAACAATTGCTTTTTCCTCTGTTAAGTGTCGCTCGAAGGCATCGTTTATTTGATTTCTAAAATGCTTTTCCCCCGAAATTGCTGGTGTTAAGACTGGAGTCGTTTTGAAAAAACATCCGGATGACGTTTTCCTAGGTGGGTGCCAAAAGGGATGTGTGATCAGTCCGTGTGCCACATCCGGACGTGAATACGAGCCGCTGGATGTTTAGACAAAGTCAACCGCTCCGTGGTGGTTCACGCTTGGTTTTTTGGGAACGCAGCAGCGCGGGAGGTCTACACCGAGCAAGACTGTAACAGCACCAAATTATGAAATTAGCCATAATCGCACGCACGTGAGACAGGCCAAGCGGTCCTAGGGTGTGTGTGTGTGTGTGTGTGGGGGGGGGGGTTCCGGGAAGTGAGATGGCAGAGGAATGCTTTGTGGCGTCTTTAATTTGCAATCATAATCTAATTAGGCTGCCTGAGCGCTCTGACACAGTAATAGGCTCCAACAGCGCTCAATTGCACACCGGCTCTGCAAGCTCTGGGTTTGGTTTAGCGCAGCACAGTGCTGATGAAGTAGTGTGTGTGTGTGTGTGTGTGTGTGTGTGTGTGTGTGTGTGTGTGTGTGTGTGTGTGTGTGCGTGTGTGTGTGTGTGTGTGTGTGTGTGTGTGTGTGTGTGTGTGTCTGTGTGTGAGTGTGTGTTTGTGTGCATTTGTGAGTGTGTGTTTGTGTGCATTTGTGTGTGTGTATGTGTGTGTGTGTGTGTGTGTGTGTGTTTGCATTAGGTGTATGTGCGTATCTAAATTTAGAAAGGGGCCATTGTTACAGGACATTCTTCATGTGGTCCCTTTCTTAAGACAGTGAAACCTTACATAACACTCCCTTTACACAGACACTATGTGTCCATAAATGTGTGTATGCCGTTGTTCATTGTGTGTGTGTGTGTGTGTGTGTGTGTGCTGACTGTGCGTCAAAGCTGGGTCTTTATCGAGTGTTTGGGGCATGTTGGGGCAGGCGTGGCGGGCAGGCGGTGGTGTTTTGACTGAGACGAGCAGGCCGGGCAGAGCTCCACTCCTGGACAGCCACGCTAGCTGATGCTATCGGCGCTCTGGAGTGTTGCTGCACACCGCCACCGAGCAACAGGCCTGTCACTGCGCTCCTTTGTTGACGTTGCATTGACGTTGCTGGGTGATGCAGACACACGCGCTGCCAAAGTGAGCCATGGGTTGTTTGTCTCTGTGTGTGTGTGTGTGTGTGTGTGTGTGTGTGTGTGCTTTTGTGTGTGTGTGTGTGTGTGTGTGTGTGTGTGTGTGTGTGTGTGTGTGCTTTTGTGTGTGTGTGTGTGTGTGTGTGTGTGTGTGTGTGTGTGTGTGTGTGTGTGTGTGTGTGTGTGTGCTTTTGTGTGTGTGTGTGTGTGTGTGTGTGTGTGTGTGTGTGTGTGCATGAGTTGAATTTGTTTAATTCTCTCTAAGGGTTTCTGTTTGTGCAACACAAATGAAATATGTGCCATGTCATGCTCCTCTGTGCAAAAACCCCACCAAGTCCAAAGCGAGCCGTTCTTGTCTGTTTTATATGTAAATATACACCCAAGCCTGGTTGACAATGCAAGGTGTGGTGCCCTGACGCTTGCCTATGGCACATAAACATAAGAGTATCAACAGAGTGGACAGTTCACACCAGCACAACCAATGACCAAACAGAATCGGTCAGTGTGTGTTTGTGTGTGTGAAGTGTACACTACAGAGAGACACAGACTGTGTCTCAGATGGCATACTTAACGTCACCGCACTGTAGTGTGTGCCCTGTGTGCACACTGGGCTTACCCACGGAGTGTACTTACTCGTGGAGTGTACTTACTTGTGGATTACGTACAACAACAGAAAATGCTACCTTCCTTATCCACTATGAAGCCAAGATGGCGACCATTGAGAGTGAAAAGTGTCAAACTGTTCCAACTCAGCTATTTCATCGTATTGAGTGCACCATCCGGGGACTAGCAGGGCACTTTGTGTCATTGGAAAATTTCAGTGTGAAAACGCTGAAATTAGGTATTGTAAATTAAATATGCCATCTGAGACACAGCCACAGACCTGGAGTCAGTAAGAGTCTAATACTTTTCTAGCTACCTCAGTCCAGGAAGTGTACAACTGACCGGGCGACATATCTTCCCATGGCGATTCATTTGGACCTGACTGACCATACTTCTGTTTGCATGGTGGGAAACCTGCTTGTTACCAAAATAGCCGGCGCTGACTGGAAGAAGCTAATGCCTTAAAAGCTAACTGTATGATGTACCAACTTAGCCCCATTCAAAGACAACCACCAGCTCCCTCCCTGATCGCCTATCCCATAATATGCCACGGGGGACCCATAAGCCCGTGTAACTATGAAATCTGAAGACCCAAGTTGACTGGTGGTCCCATTTGACGTGACATGGTGCCGCATGTCATTCTTGGACATGGCTTCTCCATCTTTGAAAGCGACACCTTCTAGTTTTCTCACAAATAGGCTAGCGAGTAAAACTACTCGAACACCTTACAAGTCCACCTTGACGTTCGAGTCCGACCCCCCCCCCCCCCCCCCCCCCCCCCCCCCCACACACACACACACACACACCACCACCCCCCGGTCCCCCTTCATCAGATGGTCTCACAAATTGGCAGTGTTGGGGCCTGAGCATTTACACATGCCTGGCATTCCACAGCGCCAACCTGCGAACAGTGCCCGTCTCACGTTACGCCCGCTGCTGGGAAGAGACGCCATCGCGCCAGCGGCCCACGGAGATGTGAGCTGGCACTAGAAACATGAGGCGCAAGCGCCATGTCACACACACACACACACACATATAAACACATTTACAAACACACACACAAACTCACAAACACACACACATATACACACTCACACATAATTACATTCACACACACATACTCCCTAAAACACACAAAGCAGTCAAGTAACATACACACACACACACACACACACACACACACACACACACACACACACACACACACACACACACACACACACACATATTTCATCGGAGGCCACGCGCCTGTCATGGCCCAGCTGCCTAACCTTGGATATTTGAATCACAAACTCTCTCTCACACACACACACACACACACACATACACACACATACCCACACACACACACACTCTCTCTCTCGCAGAACTACGGCTCAAGTAGCCTTTCAAAGAAATAGAGAGAGAAATAGTGTAGGAGAGAGAGAGGCAAAGAGAGACAGAGAAAGAGGAGGAGATATAGAGAGAGGGAGAGAGGGAAAAAAGAGAGCAAGAGAGTAGAGGAGATAGAAAAGTAAGAGAGGGGGGGTAGAGAGAAAAAGTGGGAGGGAAAGCGAGAGAGACAGAGAGAGAGAGGTAGAGAGAGAGAGAGAGAGAGAGAGAAAGTGTG
>NC_085016.1:23667059-23677059 GCF_963854185.1 Sardina pilchardus | reverse complement strand
CAGTCACTATGCAGGGAGTATTATGGGCTGTTCCAACACAAGGCAGGATCCCTCTATTAGGCATGGCTGCTAGCTGGCAGGATGCAAAGGCTCCTTTCTCATGGCGAGCCACCCAGCCTCTTCCTCCTTAGGCCACAGGCTTTCCTTTCCTGACCTAATTGCAGTCTAGACTCTTACTTGTGATTAATTTGTAACGAGGGCCAGGCGGCTGCCTCTCTGGGTTATGGAGAGGAGAGAGAGAGGGGATAGACACGGTCTGGGTCTCAAACCACCTACTTGCACACTTCAAATACTTAGTTTACTTTAAGTATGTAGTGCAGATATTGGGACAATACTAACCATCTACTAAAAGTGGGCACTAAGCAAATAACTGCTCATTGCACACTAGCAGTGTGACGGAAGTATGCAGTATGAGACACAGACACAGTTTCCAGAGTACAGATACTAGATGAGCTGTCTTAGCTTTTCCGTAACGTTGCCTCAGTGTTGCATTAATGTTACTGTAACATTGCCTTAATGCTGGTGTCACCTTGCCCTAGTGTTACCTTAACGTTGTGTAGTGTTTCCTAAACATTGCCTTCATGTTTCCTTATCATTGGCTTGTTGTTACCTTTACATTGGCTTTGCATTGGTGCTTCCCGTACTGGTAATTCCCTGAGATCACAGGGGATTTTTTTTAGCTGTCAATAGATTTCCACTGTGGACTTTGTGAGCATGTTGAAAATACACCATTTAATTTGTATGCACTTGACATGTTTATCCTCATGAACACAAACTGGGAGTAGTTTTCAAGTGACCAAACCTAAAAACTGAAAAAAGGGAACATTTAGGGAGCCGAGCACTCTCGCATGGCAAGCAACAATGTCATTTGCTCTAACTTTTCTTGTTTTGTTTTTTTTGTTTTGCTTTTTTTCTTGCAAGATCTTGGGGGAAATCACAGGCGCTTTAAAAGTAGGCCTGAAACCCAACACTTAACGCATTCACTGAAGACCCAGCCCACTGGGACTGCTGCAGAAACCCGAGCCAAACGAGAGGACCCAAATTATACTTTCCCAGAATTAAAAAGTGAAACTGACCTCACTGCAGAAAGGGGCCCCAGGGACAAAGAGCTGCTTTCAGCCATTTTTACCCCTCTCAGGGTTTATTTCATGCCTCAGGGGTGACACCAGGGTGTCGTCATTGGGGGCAGAAAGTGGCGGTCGACGAGTCGTTTAAAAAACGTTCTCTTGTGCGGAAACCACCGTTCTTTTCCAGTCCAGGGCTAAAACTACCAACAACGTTTCCTTTCCACTAAACTAGCTGACAGTGGCTGTCTTATGGCCCTGCTGTGGTGCAGATCCCAAACCCACTTTCAACAGCTGACTCTAAAACAGCTCAGGCCAGACCCAGCTAGGTTTCTAAGCTCCAAAGTCTGGTTCTAGAGTGGTACCAACTCGAACATTATCTACTGGGGTCCATAGGCCAAGCTCACAGTCGGACACCTGATGACGTTTGGCCAGTCCATGAGCATCTGCAGCACCAACCAGTGCTGGGTGTGCAGCTCTGCCAACGAAGACAAGCAAATTTATGGCCGATTTAACCTCGTCAAAGTGATGGCCGATTCAACATGGACTAATTTATGGCCGATTCAACCTAGTCAAATTTATGGCCGATTCAACATGGACTAATTTATGGGCGATTCAGCATGGACTAATTTATGGCCGTTTCAACATGGACTAATTTATCGCCAATGCAACATGGACTAATTTATGGCCGATTCAACGTGGTGAATCTGCGTCGGAGGTCTCAGGAGGAGAGTTACTCTAATTGGCTGTTTAGCTTGCTTGTTTGTTGCCAAGAAGTGAGATAGAAGCACATTAGATATTCCCATTTTGACTCTGTGACTGGATCTACAAATACAGTTTGACTTTTGTTTATCACCTCAGACTCTCTCAAAAGACCCCTAGCAATGCCCCTAGTTGATGCAGTCATATTGTGCTAGAAGCAGAAGGTAGCCTGTAGGTAGGTGTGCGCTAGTAGGCGGTCGTTGATGTATGCGCAGCGGTGCAACTTGTTTCCGCCCAAACAGGCAACACAAAGCGACACAAAAGGACTAAACAAACAAAGTCTGCATCACAGCATGTGCTTTGAAGTCGGCTAGGTGTGCATTCGTCTTATGGTTACATGTAGGTACAAGACGAGAACCCTGGATGAGGCATCCTGTAGTGCTACCAGTAGGTTTACCCTCTATTCCCTAAAAGCAGTTAGAGACACTATCAGGGTTTATATGAAGGCACCTTAGACTTCGATTCAATTCGCTTTGAATCAAAAAGACATACAGTATTGTATAGCTAATACATATGTGCTCTAGGCACTGACCCAATGACCTTGACTGATGACCCAATGACTTTGGTGCTGCCAGCACCTTGTTAAGCTATGAAAAGAAAACAGCAAACTTGCACAAATGTGCACAAATGTCTGTGGCTTTGACTGAACTAACCTGAAGCGGAGGTTATAATCAAGTTTTACAGTCAACCCTACATTACGAAACCCACAACCTGACGCAGCCTTTAAATCCAGCTTCCGATGACAATCCCCAACAAAACGGCTTTTTAAAGTAGACAGATGTCTGTCAGGTTCTTTTCTGAACACTCTTTTTTTCACGGAGTCTTTGGTGACGTTCAAGCACCCAAGCAGGAAACAGTGTTCTAATACTCTGCAGACTGTGACTGACCCCCTCCCCCACTCAGCTGTGAGGGAACAGCCACTCTATTTTTACTGTGCGGGCAGAGGCTACAACTATGGCTTGATAATTGAGGACACACCTAGGGATTACTTATGTCAAAAACGGACCACGACCAAAATCTCCAGTTTTGTGAGAGATTTGTTACAACGTATGACATCGAATCTATTCTAAACAAAACAAAATAAGCAAAACAAATCATGTTGGGTTTATTCTAACTGTTTCCAGATAATGTTGGTACTATTTTATACATTTAATTGATCTATCTAAACAAAACCCAAATAAAACTATCTTAAGAGTATATAGGGTGCCCCAATGACTGGCAGAAGTTGCTTTGAGGTTTGACACTATTCAGTAACTTAATAAACGTGTTAAATTGGGCCGATCTTCTCAGCTCCTGCTCCAGTACTGCACACTGTGAAAGTCAACAGAACCTGCTAATGGGGGAATTACTGAGTAATTGTTGTTATTCACATTCCAAACGAATTACACCAAGGCTTCAAAACATTCCCATTAATTGTGATTTAGAGCAAAACCAATGGCTTATTCTGCAGTCAAGATTCCCCGGGAGAGCGAGAGGGACCACCCAACAGCGTCTCGGCATTTCAATGTTTGCCTCATTTGGGCTGAGGGATTATATCATCAAATCCGTAGATGTCTAGAGAGGAGCTGGGGTTCCATCTCCTCTCCGTGGAGGTCGAAGAGTAACATCTGTTCAAAAAAGTTACTGTATGCACATCCCACCTTCTGGCAGGTGCAGGCGAAACAATTGCCTGAAGAAGACCCAGCAATGACGAAACATTCCCTATCCTTTTAAAATATGAAATATGGGAGCTTAAAGCAGTGTTGCGGAGATTACAAGATTGCTTTCCTGTTGAGGGCTACAGTGCGCTGTAGGGACACCTCACACTTTTTGCTCACGACATCAACGTGATACCAACACGCCAGTTTGTGGCCTCTGTCACTTACAGTACACTGGCAACAGAACCCATCTCAAAACACTCACAGTAAGTTTCACCGCCTACGCTAAATAAAAGACACTCACCTCTTTCTACCATAAACAAAACACACGCAAACTATGAACTACAGTATATGAAATGTGACAAGATATACGTAAAGAACTTAATAATGTGGATAGTCTCAACTCATATCAATACCTACAGTATTTGTTGTTGTTATAAAGCTTTTGTTTCAAAATAGCCTCAGTGTAATACAATACTTCAAAGGCCCTTGTGTGTGCCTTAAATCCTCAAACGCAGCGAGTTCACCGCTTGTGCTGTAGCAGGGGAGTATCTCCTGCCATTGTTTGAGTTATACTCTGCGTTACAGCACTCGAGCTCCTTTGAGATATTCATCTGCGGGGAGGTCTGTCTCCCTTGATAACCTAAGACATGTGTTTCTGATCAGCTAGGAGGGGGGGAAAAAAACACACACACACAATATGTAATAAAAGTCAAATGGTCTCCATCTGGCGAGTCCTCTTGCCACCATCTATCCAAAACCCATCACCAAATACATCATCTGATTGAAGATGCACTGTCCCCACCAAATAAAGGGAAACCATGTCTAAGTTGATGTAAGGGCTTCTGGGCATGTTGGTAAACACACTTTCTTCCTTTTAAAGCTGAGTGAACAAGAGAAGCGCGGAGAGTGAGTTGCACTGCGCTAGGAATTTGACACGTCTAATTGTGGATCAGAGTGTCCTTTGTTTCCACATTTTTTTTATTTTATTAAATTTCATTTTCATCTTTTTTTTAAGTGCCTAAAAAAAGTTCCTCTTGCTCTTGGTTGGGGTATCAAAGTAATTCTAATCCACCGGTTTTGCTGCCAACAATAACCCTCTAACTGGCTCGCGATAGTAAGCAGTTCCATAATGAGCTTTTGTCAGTTTTGTAAGTGCAGTCACGTCACATCACTGCCAAGAGCGAGCGAGCGAGCGCTGGGCCAGCTGAAATGGGGCGGGGGGCGAGGGGGTGGGGTGGGCGGTGTGCGAGGAGGAACTGGGAGGGGGTGTATCTGGGCCGAGGCAATGCTCTGCCTGTCACAAGGGAGCTTTTTCCAGTTCGCCAGGTTCACTGCTGACTGCTAAAGACACTCAGTAACCCTTGCCCAAATGAGACAGAAAGAATGAGAGAGGGAGGGAGGGATAAAGAGAGAGAGAGAGAGAGAGAGAGAGAGAGAGAAAGAGAGAGAGAGAGAAAGAAAGAGAGAGAGAGAGAAGAAAACAATAGAAATAATGTTAATAATATCATAAGTGATCATTAGCGGGCTCTCTCTCCAGGCTGCTTCAACCCCACAGAGCTCAGCCTCTGAGTGTGCGGATCTGTGTGCATGGAGCCTGCCACTAATGCTACTAGCACAACTAGCGCTGCTAGCACCACAGGGTCACCCACGGGAATGAGTTTCAGCATCGCTAGGCAACAATGGAAACTCCACATGATTAATCAAAGAGGTGGTTTTCCAACAGCTCACGAGTGAGGGGTTTTGTTTACCGATATTCAGAGTTTAGAAAGATGTAGAAAGCAAAAGACACAACTAAGCGTATGTGAATTAGTCATAAATGTGTTATAGGCCTAATTTATGTCTGGGCTGGTTGACAGTTCATTTGTGATTCCTAAAATCCTTTCGTGGTCAAGTTATTGTTATCAGCTCATGTTTCAAACCCTTCCCAACAAACACACACACCCATATACACACACACACACACACACACACACACACACACACAGCAACCCGTTGCATCCATGGGGCATGTTTTCGGCAAGGAGGGCTTAGCACCTTGCCCAGGGGAACGCTGCTCAACACACAAGTCTCTGAGCAAGGCTGTGCAACTCACAATGACATCATTGTGAGTGGAGTCAAACTTCCTAGAGCACACAACACATCACAACACATCAGCCCTCCCTCCCTCTCCCTCCCAAGTGAAAGTCATCAATCTGGGGCTCCCAGAGCGAAAGAGTTCGGCGGCAACCCTGACACTCTCCAACCGGAGCCCATTGTTCCCTACACGATGGAGCAAGGGCCCCCACAAAGGGGCTTAAACTTGTTTTTCACACAGGTAGATTTGTGTGTACAGGAGCCTATGGATGTGTGTGCCTGAGTGTGTGTGTGTGTGTGTGTGTGTGTGTGTGCGTGTGTGTGTGTACATAGTGGTGTACCTGAGAAGGTTTTGTGGAGAAGAGGAGAAGAGGCGGTGATGGGGGGGGGGGGGGGGGGGGGCATGAGAGAAGGATAGAGGACAGAACATGACCCCCCCCCCCAACCCATCACCCACCCACACACAACCAGCCCCTCCACCCACCACCACAACCACCATCTTTTTTTGGAGCATAATTCTAACGCATTCCATGAGCCCCGTCTGAACTGGAGTCCAGTTACATGCGCTCTCAATACTCTCTTTGTGCTCCGGCGCAGACATTTTCGCCCAGGGAGCGATCGCACTCGCTGGAGCAAGTCGAGCCGTCTATCTCAAAGGCTCCCTGCACACTGGGGCACTCCTCCGCCGAGAAATGAGGGCAGGCATTGTAAAAAGGCTGCCCTTAAACTTCACAGGTGACAGCAACACTGTTGCGCGCGCGCACGCACGCACACACAAACACACACACACACACACACACACACACACACACACACACACACACACACACACACACACACACACACAAGGCACACACTGATTGAGCTGTTCACAGGTACAGGCTGGGTGCTATAACTCATGTCCTGCCCTCATTTGGATGACCCGCATAGCAGAGATACGCTTCTGACTACTAGGCCGTATATAAATAAAATGAAATTAAATTTGCACACACCTTGTCTGTCTATCAACATATGGGGGACGAATCAATTCAGAACATAGTGGCCTTCACTGTCTATCAACATATGTGGGGACGAATCAATCCCGAACACAGTGGCCTTCACTGCCTTATAATTAGCCTATATCACTTCCTTTTGTGGAGTGCTTGGACGCATAGAATTTCAAATCGGCGTGCACAAATGTAAGATGCGCTCGATTGCAACAACGTCGAACAGACGCACAAAGTACAACGGCATTAGCATTCAGTCAAAACAAGAATAAGTCTATTTTCGGTACAAAACAAGTTCCAGTTATCTTAACGTGGCAAATATGCCTCCGAGTTGTTGTTTTTATTAACTGAACATAACAATAGTTAAAATATGCTACTCGAACGTCGAAGGTCTAAAAGCACACATGACTGGTAACCGCGAGTAAAAGTCTAGCTTGTTCCTTCTCTGATAAAACGTCCCACACTTTTGGTCATTAAATGGACATTCCAAAAGTGCAGCTGCAAACTCCCGAGCCGACTATCCATCGAAAGTTTTCTGCGGATGGTGAATTAACAAGCTACAACAACACAAAAAAAGAGGGGCGCTGCATTCTGCCAACGACCACAGTTGCGTAACAGTTTGCGTGACTTAAAAATATGTTAATTTGAGGGGGAAAAGAACGAAAGACAAAAAATTGTGTTCTCATAATGAGAAAAAACCGTATATCAGATTACAATAACATACTTGGGGCCAGCTCCCCCAGCATCGCCCCTCCCTCCTGTAAGCATCGCGTGAGAGCACCGCCAACTCTCAACTTGATTATGATTAATGCAAGAGTACTATTTCCATGCCAGACCAAAACTATACACCACGAGCGAATCTTAAGGTAACCCCACCAACTTCGGACGAGTTACGACTACCGCTGCTATATTGCCCATAACTTCACAAACACTGCCAATGGCTAAAGATAAATATAGAAAACAAGTTTTTTTCATTGCATACACAACCAGCAGGCCCACATTTCTACCCTGTGTTCCCTTCGACAAATCGGAGAAGCCAGTACTGTACGAGTCGGCTTCAACGCGGGTATGCGGAGGAACGAACTCACTTCACCGAACAATCGTTTGTTCTTTTTATGTGCATTTGTGACCTGAGCATTGTTATAGACTATGTACGAAACATGCATAGACTTGACAGTAATATTACTGACGATTTGTAAAGTATTGTTATTTTGGTTGTGTAGGCTACGCGTACTTCAATGGCTGATTTGAAAGGTGGAGGGAATTGGTTCTACACAGCACATGGTCATTCATATGCATATTTGAAGCATACAAGTTAGACTAGTTGTTTTTTAACACTTATTCACGTTTATGAGTGTGAAAATATCGATTTAGGAAATTATCTAAAGTTGCCAACCACATCCAGTGGCCTGCCTACTTTCAAGACAAAATGTCACATGTGAACGTGCCGACACTATGCAGCACAAGACTAGTATCCTATTCCTATTTGTATTCAATTATTAGTTGCTTTGAGCCCTGCTCCTGATCCATTTGCGTGTATGTTTACAGTTTAAGTAACATGTCACTATCATGTGGTCAGTCTGGGCTTGTCTTCTTCTAAAATATCATAAAAAACTTACATTTTCTGCACAGGCTTTTTGCGCTTCTTGGCCGCATAGATCCCCGCATTTCCCAACATGGTGTTAGGCTCTCTATTATTCAGAGTTCAGGTTATCTGTATTTATCCTTTGAGCTGCACTCTACTCCACTCCACAGAAAGAGATCAAACCTATGTATTAAAATCCCCAAAGGACGTTATTCCGTCAAAGTGCAAACGCTGTATCCTCCAAATGACCCGGTTAGGTCATAACTTCACAATCGAAACGCTTAAATCCAAATGTGCTTAAATGATAATAGAGTTTCTTAAAGTTGTCGTATTCATCGGCGGATAGCAATGGCGTGATCAGAGCAAATTTTCCTCCTTCCTTTCTGCGTTTTTTTCTAGCTGTCACTCTCTACTGCCTCCAAACAAACTCTTCCTGAGAGTTCGGGGACTGTTTTCGCTGCGCGTAAACCAATCCCGTTCGGAGCAGGTAAGGTTGGCTGCCTGTGATTGGTGCAAAGCGTTTTCAGGAAATCATATCACAAAAAGAATTTTAAGGTGGCCCGACTCTGCTGTTCAAGTCTTCGCTGCCCCGAACTTGGGCAAGAGCAGCTACCCCCTCATTCGGTTGCATGCGTAAACTGTACGACGACCAAGTATTGTTTAAAAGGACGCTTGTGTGGATTGACAGTATAATAATTACAACAAAGTAACAATCAACACAAATTAATTTGATACTGCGCTGGTTTCTGTACATTAATGTGTATTCCTCATTATTGTACATTATGTGATTTCGGTGGTTCAGCATTTTAACAGAAGCCTATTATTATATATACAGAGAGAGACCAATTTTAGGTTATTCTTTTAATTTTAGGTTTAGCCTCCATAACAGGACCTGAGATGAATCTACGGTTAACAATAAGAAAAAACTTAAAATCACTACCTGGTAATTGCAGTTTAATAGCATGTTTATTGTATTATTCATGTATTCATGCTTCCTCTAACCCAAATCCCTACAGAGGCCTCTCACTCAAGAAAACTTTCCATGACTACGTGATAGACAATATTCCAGACAATCCTGGAATCCTTACACCTCTATAGACAGATGTCACTGTGAGGATTAGAGAATAAAACCTGCAATTGTTCTGCCAAAACAAACAAAACAATCTTTTTTTGTTTGTTTTGCATAATGTTTGGTATGCAAATTATCTCAATGCATCGGGCCTATTGGTCGCTCTACTGTAGGCCTGTTATTTTTGATATTTTTCCCCAGCCTCCTGAGGGCCCAGGTGAGGTTTTTTGCACCTTGTTTTTTTTGAGGACGTGCTTCCCTTGGCGTGAGCTGTCACCTGCTTTTCAGGTCTGTCCTCCTTCTTCACCTGAGATGTCTTCACCTGAGCCGTTGTTTATATAAGCAACATTTCTGAGCTGTGTCAAAAAACGTATAACATGCCAAACAACAAACAGCCAGCATGAGCGAAAGCCAACTGCAAACATGCAGTCGGTCTACTTGGGGTCAACTAGAACGACAAAAAGAACATAGTTTTAAACTGAAATAACAGGTGGCTCGAAGTCCGAAATCGGAAGTGAAAATGCGGGACGGGACCCCAGAGTATATCTGATTGAATGGTTCCAGTTCAGTTGAGATTGCGTTTTCTCAATATTTCCATCTGGTGTTAGAGATTATGAGCGATTTTCATAGTCGTGCCAAACAGGCGGATGTGAAATTGAAGCACATAACAACGCTTTGGACATTAAACTCTCCAACCGAAAAGCCAGAGCTACTGGGAAGGAATCATGGGGGCTTGGCAGCCATACTGCTATATGGACTTTTAAATCTCAACTGTGGTCCTCTCTCTCTCGAGTCACTTGGGGTTTCCGTCCCTATAAAGA
>NC_085016.1:23654559-23662059 GCF_963854185.1 Sardina pilchardus | reverse complement strand
TTGCTTGATGTTAGCGTGTGATAACGACAACAGAGCACACCTTGTGAAAGAGAACGCAAAGCATTCTCTCACATTCCAGGCTTGTTTAAAGTAAGACTTGGCAAGTCCAGAGCCAGATCCTCAAACCCATGACAAGAGATTCTTTGGAAGGGAGTACTGCTTTGTAAGCAATTGTCAATCAAGCCTTCATTGCCAAGTTTATTGGGGGGAAAAAAGAAAAGAAAGGAAGAAGAAAAGAAGGAGAAAAAAGAAACGTGGCTTTTGAAACACACACCTCTCTTTTATCTCCCTTGATTCCCCCGTGTGGTAAGATCACACGCTTGGCTCATCATCTATGTCAAGAGCATCAATGAGCGATGAGAGATGTTTTTCCAGCATTGCCTGCAGTCCCAAGACATGCTATGTCAAGTGAAACACACCTCAGCGCTGGTCAAGGCAGACAACGCAGGCGAAATCTTACCACACAACAAAAAAAAAAGTCAGACCATTAAATCACCTTTAGAAAATTCATTGCTGTTCACTCCTCTATCTTGGCAAATTGCTTTGCACTTTTATAATAATAATAATTATTATAAAATAATATTTTAATCATAATATATCATATTTAATCACCAGCAGAATAAACGCCAACAAGCTAAATAAACAACAAATAACTTGCACAAATCAACAAAAAAACAAACCTCTCTGATTTCTTTGAGATAGCTTTGTCAAAGCTAAAGAAATGAAAATATAGTGGAGACAAGATGTCTCTGTCATAACAGAACAGCATGTAATGACGGCAAAGACTGAATCTAATGTACAGATCTTCACAGGATCACAGTCAGCGGGTGTAAATCAGCACACATCTGCTCTGGTCCTGTCAGGTGCAGACCTGAAGTGCCAAACCAAAGCGTATAGATTTATATTCGCTGGCACGTTCGCAGGGGCAAGGCTGGCAGCTGCTCGGGAGATGCTGATTGGTTGGATCAGCGCAGGGAATTACCCCACTCAGGAGGCATCAGACGGCGTGAGGGACCGCGGAGAGGAGCGGGAGGAAACCACTCCACCTGCTGGCACTGGAGAGCTGCACACCTGAGATGTACACAAAGGTGTATATGTGCAGTATATAACTAAAAACTTATACTGGTGTGTTTTTTTTTTAACACATCTCAATGTCCCAATAGGGACAATGCAGTTGGTGTTGTTTCCAACTCATTGCTTTTGGGATTTGTTACACAATACCAATGTGTTGAAAATAACACAACTTGTATTGATTTTAGGTAATAAACATTCAATGATGTCACACACAGGGAAGCGGCTTGTATGTACTCATTTGATTGTTATCAAAGTTGCACGTGTATTTGCTGCAAACAAATCAGCCCTTTGCTTGTTTAGCGTGTGATAAAGACAACAGGGCACACACCCTGTGAAAGAGAACCCAAAGCACAACTTGTATTGTTTTTTTTTTTTTTAACACATCTCTGTGTCCAGATAGGAACAATACAGTTTGTTTTGAGTGAAAAGGTAACCAGATGATTTGTTAGTGAAAAGGTAACCAGATGAACTGCTAAACATTTATTATGATATTGCATAAGTACAAATTTGATGTATTAAAATACTACTACTACTAATAATAATAATAATACCACAATATATAAAAAGTGGGAGATAAGAGGGAGAGAGAGAGACAGTGAGAGAGAGAGAATGACTACTTGTATACTACTTGTACTGGGAGCATATGTTCAAGGTATGTTTGAACTACAGTATGTTGACATACGTATATGTATTGATTAATGATATTGACATAATTGTGTGTATAATTCTATGTATCTATAGAACGTTCAGAGCATTACAGTTTTAATATGGTTGAATTGGCCTGTGTAGATAACGTGTCGAGACGATCCCATTTGTCCAAAGCTGCTCTTGTACAGTAGAGAATACTGTTGATCAGAGTCTCTGTGCCTTTATGTGTGCTGTGTGTTGTGATGCAGAATTGCCAGGCTGCTGGCTGCAGGCCTCCTGCCTAATTCAGAGAGGAGCTTATTTGTACAGAGCACTAGTGATCTCAGCGATCACACACACCAGCCGACTCTTTTAATCTTAGGCTGCGGCCTGCCAAAGGTTCCATCCATCAAAGCCAGATCGTTTCAAACGCCGGTCGCTCGCAGTAGATGCCTGGGCACCAACCGCCCCCTATACCCCCCCCCCCCCGGCATTTCTTACAGTGGCAGTGCCATTTGAATTTTATGCCAACCTTTACCCTAGTGAAATGGCTTGAGGGTTGTTTCAAAAACTGTCAGACACATATCTTCCTTATGAGGGAAGCAGGACATGGATGAACTTTTCCTTCAAACACCCTCTCTGACCTGAAGGATACGGCAGCACTCTACACTCTCAGTTCTCTCTGTCTACGTTTTTCTATTTTTCTCTCTTTTTTTCTCTCTCTTTTCTTTCTCTCGCAGGCCCAGTTTGACGGAGCGACGTTGTCCTGAGATAACCCCCCTCGGAACAGCCGCCCAGCGTCTGCCCCTCGTAAGCGTGTAGCGCTCCCGTTGCCCCGACGGACCTGGCGCCGGGATCAAACGCCGCCCGCCGCCGCCACCGTTGGACGGCATGCCGCACCGCCCGCTCCGCTCGAGCTTAACCTTCCTTCCACTCCACACGTGAGTGAACACAACAACAACAACAACAACAACAACAACAACAACAACGCTGACAGGATTAACTAGCGGGATAAATCTGATATCACACGGGCCTGGGAACACTTACTAGAGTTTACCCCTGGATGAAAATAGCTCTCACCGGCCCTTTGGACAGATTGACTCCAGGTTGCATTCAAAGAAACACTTGAGACAGTTGAAGCGCTGCTCCAACTCGGTTGAAGAATACACACACACTGGTGAACTTTAGCTTTTTTTTGCGAGAGAGCTGTGATGTACTGCACACACACACACACACACACACACACACACACACACACACACACACACACACACACACACACACACACAAAGACCCAGTTTCTTCTCCACTTCTCCTTAAACTGTAAAGAACTTAAGCTTTTTGCGAGCGCTGTGATGCACACACACACACACACACACACACACACACACACACACACAGAAAGACCCACTCTCTTCTCCACTTCTCCTTAAACTGTAAAGACCTTGAGCTCCTTCTCCTCCGATAGCCCTCTCTTTTCAGGGTCCTCTCAAGTGAGAGGAGAGACCATTATTACCATGAGATTTAGAGCCTGTCTTTGGGTCTGGGAGCTATGGATCATCCATAAACCGCCAGCGGTCACTCCCCCCCGCCCCCTCAGC
Source organism: Sardina pilchardus (assembly GCF_963854185.1). NCBI lineage: Eukaryota > Metazoa > Chordata > Actinopteri > Clupeiformes > Clupeidae > Sardina > Sardina pilchardus. The sequence goes on along the minus strand of NC_085016.1, from coordinate 23,658,757 downwards.
AGGCCATGAGAGAGCCCCTGATGGAGGAGACAGTGTGGACTCGACGCTGGCTCCAGTCGTCACCCGAGGATTGATCCAGGGCCTCCAACCAGCCCGATGTGTTCTGATGATTAGCACCAGATGTTGGTGTGGAGGTAGAAGGGGTTGCGTCGGTATTTTAGTGAATGTGGTGGGGGTCGGGGTGGGGTGGTGTGGTGTGGTGTAGGGGAGAGGGTGGAGGTAATGATGGGGGCTGGAGGAGGGAGTCGGGTCGATAAGTAAACTTTACCTTACTGTCTGATCATGTTTCTTTTTTTCTTCTTTTTAAAAAACTTTTCTTTCTCTCTCTCCTCCAAAAAAGCCTCTCCCGCTCTCTCTCTTCTCTGCTCACTCTCGCTCTAGCGAGTGATTCACTCCCGAGGTTTTTTGAACGAGCTGAAACTAAAAAAGAAAAAAACCCTTTGTGGGCGTCGGGCTAACCTTTGGAAGACAAATCTGTCCCATTTCTCTTCTTGTTTTTATGACGAGGGATTATTAGCTGTGGACTTTCGGAGGGGCGGCGGAGCAGTGAGTTATGCACGCTGTCAGCCCGTGTGGGCTTCGGACTGTAGTCCCGCCAGCGGGACCGTTTTATCATTCCGGGGAAAATTATTTGTTTGCGTTCCAGCGCAGTCGCCCCTTTTCCACAAGGACTTTTTTCTCGGACTTGATTCTGTCCACCGAAAAGGAAAAATACGTGGTTATGAGTGAGTTTTTCACCAGATGTGAGAAGGATGAAATGTGTGTGTGTGTGTGAGAGAGAGACATTACACCAGTATATTGAGTGCCTACAGCTTCAAGCAGCAAGTGTGTGTATGTGTGTGTGTGTGTGTGTGTGTGTGTGTGTGTGTGTGTGTGTGTGTGTGTGTGTGTGTGTGTGTGTGTGTGTGTGTGTGTGTGTGTTTGGGGTGTGTGCGCGTGCGTTGAGATGTTCTCTTCAAAGCACCCTGTGGCCCTGTGGCTCTGCCATGACTGTAATGCCCAATTTACTGCAAGTGAGAAAATGAGCCCTTTAATAAGGAGGGGGATGTGGGGCAAGAGGGGCAGGACAGTGAGTGAGTGCAGGGTCAACACGGGGGCAGGAGAATGAGTGTAGGGGCAAGAGGGTGAGTGTAGGGGCAAGAAGGTGAGTGTAGGGGCAAGAGGGTGAGTGGGGGCAAGAGGTTAGTGTAGTAGGGGCAGGAGAGTGAGTGTGGGGGCAGGAGAATGAGCGTAGGGGCAAGAGGGTGAGTGTGGGGGCAAAAGGGTGAGTGTAGGGGCAAGAGGGTGAGTGTAGTAGGGCAAGAGGGTGAGTGTAGGGGCAGGAGTATAGGGGCAAGAGAGGGGCAGGAAAGTGAGTGTAGGGTGAGAAGAGTGAGTGTAGGGGCAGGAGAGTGAGTGTAGGGGCAGGAGAGTGAGTGGAGGGGCAGAAGAGTGAGTGTAGGGGCAGGAGAGTGAGTGTAGGGGCAGAAGAGTGAGTGTAGGGGCAGGAGAGGGAGTGTATGGGGCAGAAGAGTGAGTGTAGGGGCAGAAGAGTGAGTGTAGGGGCAGGAGAGGGAGTGTAGGGGCAGAAGAGTGAGTGTAGGGGCAGAAGAGTGAGTGTAGGGGCAGGAGAGGGAGTGTAGGGGCAGAAGAGTGAGTGTAGGGGCAGAATAGTGAGTGTGAGGGCAGGAGAGTGAGTGTAGGGGCAGAAGAGTGAGTGTGGGGGCAGGAGAGTGAGTGTAGGGGCAGGAGAGTGATTGTAGGGGCAGGAGAGGGAGTGTAGGGGCAGGAGAGGGAGTGTAGGGGCAGGAGAGTGAGTGTAGGGGCAGGAGAGTGAGTGTAGGGGCAGGAGAGTGAGTGTAGGGGCAGGAGAGTGAGTGTAGGGGCAGGAGAGTGAGTGTAGGGGTAGGAGAGGGAGTGTAGGGGCAGGAGAGGGAGTGTAGGGGCAGGAGAGTGAGTGTAGGGGCAGGAGAGTGAGTGTAGGGGCAGGAGAGGGAGTGTAGGGGCAGGAGAGGGAGTGTAGGGGCAGGAGAGTGAGTGTAGGGGCAGAAGAGGGAGTGTAGGGGCAGGAGAGTGAGTGTAGGGGCAGGAGAGTGAGTGTAGGGGCAGGAGAGCGTCTGTGGGCCACACCGACACACATGTGGTTCAGGTTCAGGGGGGATTGGGGGCTCAGGTTTTACAAAGCTCCTGTGGTCCCAGCAGAGACGTCGCCCTTCCTCCCTCCCTCTCAGAGACGAGGCTCTCCACGGCCTTCACCTCACACTCTCCTCTACCAGCTCTCGCCTTCAGCTCCTCTGCACCTCTCCCTCTCTCCGTGGATTCCCCCTCTCCTCTTCTTGCAGTCTAGCCTCCTCTTCACCTTCTCCCTCTCTATGCATGTATTCCTCTCTCTCTCTCTGGCTTCTGTTTGCTTTCATTCATTTCCCTCCCGTCTCTCTTTCTCTCTCCCTCTCTGTCTCTTTCTCCCTCTTTTTTTCTCTCTCTTTCTCTCTCTGTCTCTCTCTCTCTCTCCCTCCCTGTTCCTCTCCCTTTCAATTTATTTCTCCGGTGTGTGCGATACCCTCTGGGCTTGTGCCTGAGGGCATGCTCTAGCCCCAGGGAACAGAGACAGACTCCTGCGCTCTGCAGACAAGAGATATGCAGGCTAACACCCGGAGACAAGAAATACTCTTTTCTGATTGGCTGGAGGGGTGTCTATTAATTCTGAACAACGGGATACCTATGAAGTAGATCTAAAAAAAAAAAAATGTTTAATCACTGTTCCATATCAATGCTTATGAATGGTAACTATAGCAACCACAGTAGGAACGACGGTTGAAACTGGAAACAGGCTTCACAGAATCAACTGTAAACAAGCTAACTGTCCACTGCTATCACTGTTAGGGCCAAAGAGAGTTCAAGATGTCCCATTATGCAGAATGAATGGTCTCAACCCCCTCAACTCTTAAAGCCCCAGACCATAATACTCCCCCTCGATTCTTCAAGCCCCAGCCCTTAATAGGCCTACTCCCCCTCAATTCTTCGTATCACCGTGCAGCAGCAGGTGAGTTTGGATCCAACAATGTCAATTCAATTGCCACCAGACATCCTTTCCTCATCTTGACTTTGAAGTGTCGAGTCACAGAGTTATGGGGCTCTAGGAGTGGCTGCCAAATGCAGAGAGCAACTGTAGTGAATTTCACTTCTACCTGATGTGCTTTTGGAGAGGAAGTCCGGTCCAAAACAAACATCATTTACTGCCAATGATGAATGCAAGGAAGTTCTGCGCTCTGTCAAAAGACAGCTATCATAATAAAAGAATTGTACCTTTCACTGGTATTTGCATGTGATAAACTTGCACGCCAAAGTCTCTGCGCTTTGTCACGTATTTCAGGATATTTGGATTCATTCATTTGTGTTGAAGGGTTCATCACTGTCCTGGTGTTGGATTCTGCTTTGTGATCTCAGGGCATGCAGTTGGCAATGTGAAAAACAAACAAACAAAAAAACTAGAAAAGCGCTCTGAGACTGCAGACCTCCACCAAGCAAAATCCTCCTGGATCCAGACGGTGATCCAGATCACTCCCAAATCATTTGATAATTTATTCCTTGGGTCATTCCAGACCTTTCCTCAAAATCTCATCGAAATCCATACATAACTTTTTGAGTTATCTTGCTAACAAACAGACAAACCCCGATGAAAACATAACCTCCTTGGTGGAGGCAAAAATACACAGATTAGTGAAAATCCATGAACTTAACTCCATCCCAATCAGACATATGAGCAAAATCAGTTCATGATAGAAGCGCTGTTGCTCTTAGGATGAAAAGAAGAATAAATATTCACACAGTGGAGTAGCTTCCCAAATGTAATTGGACTAAAATAAAATGGCAGCGTTTTACCTGAAGAAGAACCAAAGTTGAAACATTACCATTTTCTGAGTCCAATTAAATTTTGGAAGCCAGTGTGCAGATAATCATTCTTCTTTTTATCTTATTGTGTTCCTTTGTCCTGCACCTGGCCTCAAAACAGGTGGAATATGCACACACAACTTCTCTTAAAACAAATGTGTTGTCCCATCTGGACACAGAGATGTGTTAAAAAAGCAATGCAAGTTGTGTTGTTTTCAACACAAGTGTTGTTATTTTCAACACATTCGTTTAACAAATAACGTAATGAAGCAACACAGTTTGTGTTGCTTCATTACCTTATTTGTTACACAAAAACATATTGTGTATT
>NC_085016.1:23642059-23652059 GCF_963854185.1 Sardina pilchardus | reverse complement strand
ACACACACACACACACACACACACACACACACACACACACACACACAGAGAGAGAGCCTCTCATAGTTCTGCTAAGGTTCATATGATTCCTTACCTCTGTGTGCCTATGGAAGCCTATGCTGCACACACGTCTTTTCTCTCTCCTTTCTCTACATTCTCCCCACTTATTTATTCCCCTTTTCTTCCTTCCTTTCTTTTTCTCTTTTTCTCTGCGTCTTTCTTTCTTTTATTTGCCTCGTTCTCTGTAGGAGCACTCAGTTCAGTTCAGTCCAAAATGAATTCTGGAGCAGGTCCATAACTGGCCCTGGCAAGGGAAAATGTGTGTGTGTGTGTGTGTGTGTGTGTGTGTGTGTGTGTTTATATGAGTGAGTGAGTGTGTGTGAGTGTGTGTGTGCGCCCGTGTATGTGTGTGAGTTTGTGTGTGTGTGTATGTGTGTGTGTGCTAGTATGAGTGAGTATGAGTATGCGTATGTGTGTGTGTGTGTGTGTGTGTGTGTGTGTGTGTGTGTTTTGTGTGTGTGTGTGTATGAGTGAGTGAGTAAGTGAGTGAGTGTGTGTGTGTGGACGGGACCCCAGAGCGTCTGTCTGGGAGAGGTCTGGTTCGCACGCGAGGTTGCCGTAAGGGCCGGGAGCCACGGCATTCTCAGGTGGTGACTTCAGGGGAGCTGCGGCTCCGCGCTTTGCTGCGCTGGACCGCGCTGGACTGGGCTGGACCGGGCTGGACCGGCCGGGCCGGGGGCCCCTGTGTCTGGGAGGCCTGACGGGGCCCCTGGGAGCCCAGCCCGGCCACGGCGGAGTGTTATTTTTAGTGTTATTGAAGAGAGCCCTCCTCTGCTTCTTGGCTGCGGCTTTGGCCCCCTCTCCCTTTCTTCTCTCTCCCTCTATTAACCCCCTCTCTCTCTCCCTCTCTCCTTTCCTCGCTCCCTCTCACCGTCTCACTCTCTCTCCTTCTCTCAACCCCCTCTCCTTCCCTCTCTCTCTCCCTCTCTCAGCCCCCTATCCCTTCCTCTCTCTCACCTCCCTTCCTCCTCTTTCTCTCTTCCTCTCAGCTCCATATCTCTCTCTCTCTCCTCCTCCGGCTCTCTCTTTCCCTCTCTCATCCCTCACCCTCCCTCTCTTCCTCTCTCTCCCTCCTTACTCTTCAACTTTCTCATCCTCTCTCTCTCTCTCTCTTTCTCCCCCTTCTCTCTCTCTGTCATCTGCTGCTGATTAGGAGGCCATTTCTCTGCGCTGACATGAGCTATGGACCCGGGGAGCCGCTGCTGCACTCAGAGTTGGAGGAAAATTACGCCTTCCCATGAAGTCACTAATCTCAGAGCGCCGTACTGGGCCAGAACAGCACAGTACAGCACGGCACGGCGCGGCACAGCGCTGCACAGCACGGCACAGCGTGGCATAGCACAGCACAGCACAGCACAGCACAGCACAGCACAGCACAGCACAGCACAGCATAGCACAGCACAGCACATCGCAGCACTGCACAGCACAGCACAGCACAGCACAGCACAGCACAGCACAGCACAGCATAGCACAGCACAGCACATCGCAGCACTGCACAGCACAGCACAGCACAGCCACCCAACCACTCAACCACCCAGCCGGCCGAGAGCAAAACAACCAGCACTGCCCAACTCAGCTGTGTAGCACTCCACTGGGAGAGAGAGAGAGCGATAGACAGAGAGAGGGAGACAGAGAGAGGGAGAGAATCAGAGGGTGAGAGAGAGGGAGAGAGAGAGACAGAGGGAGAGAGAGAGGGAGACAGAGAGAGAGAGACAGAGAGAAGGAGAGAGAGGGGGAGACAGAGAGGGGGGAGGGGGAGAGAGAGAATGGGGCAATAGTGAGGGGAGGGAGAGAGAGGAGGGCAGGAAGATAACAAGAGAGGGAAATAAAGAGAGAGGAGAGAGAAGGAGAGAGGGAGAGAAAGAAAGAGAGGAGGGAGAGAGAGAGAAGGGGGGCGAGAGAGAGAGAGAGCATGGATAGAGCTGGGGGAGGGAAGAGTAGATTGATACTTTCCCTGACGAGAGCACACTGTCAAAATAAAAGCGAGAGACATGCAGGGAAGGAGAGGAAGGCCGAGACAACTTCTTCCCTTTCAAAACAAAAAAACGGGAGATTGAGGAGGAGTCGAGAGATGACGTCAGTGTCTTTCTGAGCGTCTTCCCTTTGAAAATAAGAGCGAGATAAAGAGAGAGAGAGCGGGGGACATGTCGTCGTCCATTACACACGGGAGATGAGCCCTCCGAGTTTGTCCAGAAAAGATTGAAAACATGTCCAGTTTGAGAAATCACATCTTCGTGTTCCCCTCTCCCCACTACATTTGGGGTTGTCACTGTCTGTTTGTGTAGAGCAGCCCTGATGTGCTATGGCAGAACTGGAATGTTCACTTTGGACCCTTGCTTGAGGAGGTGTGTATGTGTGTGCGTGTTTGTGTGTGTGTGTGTGTGTGTGTGTGTGTGTGTGTGTGTGTGTGTGTGTGTGTGTGTGTGTGTGTGTGTGTGTGTGTGTGTGTGTGTGTGTGTGTGTGTGTGTGTGTGTGTGTGTGTGTGTGTGTGTGTGTAAAGGTGGGGGTTGTGGTGAACAGCGTTGTTATGACTGGCACTTAAATTGAGTTGACGGAAACGTACAGATCTGAGAGAACAAATTCACGCATGGCTATTCCATGCTGCCCCCCCCCCCCCCACACACACACCCCTTAAAAAAGGGCCTGGGGCCCCCGCTGTGCATCTCCTTGGTGACTGGCTGTCATTGTGGCGAATGTTGAGGAAATGTTTTCCCTGGAAATAAAGCAAGTTTCCAGACCAGTCTCTCTCTCTCTCTCTCTCTCTCTCTCTCTCTCTCTCTCTCTCTCTCTCTCTCTCTCTCCTCTCATCACCCTCCTCTGATACCACACAAACACACACACACACACACACACACTGCCCACTACCGTCTTTGCACTACCCACTCCAGTCTTGAAACTACATCACACCTGCTCGAATCCGATCCTCAGTGACAACCTCCCCCCACCTACACACACACACACACAGACAGCCATACATACTGTATAGACACATAGCCACACATACAGTATACATACACACACTCAGCCACACATATACACAGCCACACATATACACACACAGCCACACACATACTGTGTGTATACATATGTATTTATACACACACACAGCCACACATACTCTATACACACATAGCCACTGGGCAGAGAGGTGTGAAAGAGACAGAGAGAGAGAGATGCAAGGGAGAGAGAGAGCGAGAGAGAGAGAGAGAGAAAGAGAGAGAAAGAGGGGAGGTTTAATCAACCATCACATTCTGGTGGAGGGGCTGGTGGGCTCTTAATGATGCTCTGACGGCCATGCTTGTGTTGGCCTGGACCTTCACAGCTGCCCCCGCCTCACACACACACACACACACACACACCGCGGCTGCTGCGAGACACACAGACGGGGTTGGCACGGACCACGAGGACCGCGGCCTCAGCAAGCACATGTTAAACATCACCATCATGACTCGACAGAGAGCAGCGCAGTGACCGCTTGTTGCCAATGACTAATGAAGAAATGAATCATGAAACTGTTATTTTTTTGCTACTTGATTTTTATTATTGATAGATTTCAATGCCAGTAAAAAAAGAAGTCCATTTACAAAATAACAAAAACAGTGGAAAGTTCATAGACAGAAAGGGCAGACACTGTTGCAAACACTGTCTGAACAAAATAATAAATAAATAAACCGAGATCCAAGTGTCTCACCACGTTTAGATTGCTTGGTTACACATCAAATCCTGATTTGATCAGGAGCAACAGTGAGATGCCTAAAGAATCGTTCACACCAAGAGCGATAACTATTACGACAACTATAAACAAATATCGTTCTCGTTAATATGACGTTCACACATAAACTATAACGATAACATCAAGAGCATATCATTGGGGATTGCTTTCAGACCGATTTTGAGAATGCTAAAAAGCTAACAGCCAATCAGAACCCATCACATTTTAGCTAACACATTCATTAACACCAGGAGAGACTTTTCTTATCGTTGGTCAGTGTGGACGATTTTATCGTTATGGTTATCGTTATCGTTATCGTTATCGTTATCGTTATCGTTATCGTTATCGTTATCGTTATCGTTATCGTTATTGCTATCTTTATCATTATCGTTCTTGGTGTGAATGCTGCTTTATTCTGTTACTCTGCATTTGGTTTTCTTCCTTCCTGCTTCCCTGGATCACACAGCCACCAATAAATATTAGAGCAAATCGGTGGAGGCGCTGGACACACACACACACACACACACACACACACACACACACAGACTTGATTTACCGGGTTCTTAAACACAGAAGGTAATGGGCTGGAGGAGACGATGGCAGTCTGAGCACCACCAAACTATCCAGGCTTAAAGGACAAAAGAGCCGGCCACATAAATTACACTCCGTTTACCAGCCCGGCTCTTTAGAGATGGGTAATGAAGGGCAGTTAAGAAGCAGAGGAGTGTGTGTGTGTGTGTGTGTGTGTGTGTGTGTGGGAGGGGAGGTTGGGACAATTTGGGCTCCTTTAAAAATGTTGTAGGACACAAATCCCAACTGAAAACTAATCACTGATCGATCAGCAAAGGAACCGGGAGGTGTGTGTGTGTGTGTGTGTGTGTGTGTGTGTGTGTGTTTTCTTCCACACTGATAATGAGGACATGTGTTTAAGGGGCTTGGATAATAATTGTCATTACCTGTCTCCTCCTGTACACCTGTCCTGAACACACACACACACACACACACACACACACACACACACACACACACACACACATACACACACGCCTCTACACACAAGACCTTTCATTTCCTTGACTCATATTCTCACATTTCAACATTTGTGAAAAATTCAGTTCTCATACGCAAACTATGTAAACCCACAGCAGCCAAACCCTTACAGTAGGCTGCGCTGTGTGTTCAAATGGATACTGTATGATACTGTACGTACAGCATGCAATCGATCAATGTGCCTAACAACCCCTCCAGGGCAAAGAGAGTATAAACCGCAGCATTCACAGCCATATGTTTCTCTGCATAAAACATATTATTCTCACAACGAGGTGGTCATTGCTTGCTTTACTCTCTGGCCGAGTTCCTGATGGATCAGGTTTCCTCGTAAACGCTTTTTATTATAAACCCGTAGACCACCTGGACTGAAGGTCTCGCTTCCATGGCTGGGGAATGCTCGCATTGAGTTTGGTGCTGAAGGAGCAGCCCACAGAGGTCACATATTGGCTCATTCAAACAGGTCACATGATATTTATGCTGAAATTAACCTTTGACCCTGCGGAATGTGTGTTTTATCAGTCTTAGCACTTTTCTCCTGTGAAAACCTGTGTTATAACAGGCAAACCAGAACATGACAGCAACGTCTTTGACACGTTGCATTGTCGCGATGTCAATGCTTTTTTTTTCCTTTCAAAAACGTGTGAAAGAAACCGGGCTTGACAGATGATCCGGTCACATTGTCACTCAGACACAGTCCGCCCTGTCCAGGCGTGCTTTTAGCAGAAAGCTGTCAGGAGACTTTTCTTAGCTTTGTTTGCTTTGGGGGGACTCTGTACTATCTGGGCGGTGCGTGTTAAGCAAGAGTAGCCGACAGCTGCCCCCTGTAGCCCTGAGAAATCTAAACAGTATTGATGCGAGGGTAGAAGTCAGGGCCAGGTTATGGATCTGGATGATCGACGGTCAGGTGACAAGTGGTTTACCTCTCACTCTTAAAACAAAATGTGTAGAAAACATCACTTTTTTTTTTTTTTTAACACATCTTTGTGACCAGATAGGGAGAACACAGTTTCAAGTTCAACTTGCACTGAAAACAACATAAACTTGTGTTGTTGTTGTTTTTTTTTTAACACATTGTTGTGTCTACAGTAGATAGGGACAACACATTCATTTCAAGAGTACAGAGACTTCTGAGACAGACGTGGTTGACGAGCTGTCACAAGTTTTGAGTTAAGCGTCTGCTGCTGTTGTCACACCTCAGGAAATCTCACTGTTTTCACAGTGCATAGACTTACAGTGCTACCAAGTGTGCGTACTGGCAAAGTAAGGTTTCAGACAGCAAACTGATCGCTAATTATACGACATTTCATATGTTATGCCAAAGACATTCAGGTAGAAATAAGAGTATTAATCATTTTCAGATCCCTCCCTGATATTTTCTCAAGCCATTCATTAGGTTTTTCAGCTTTCCCACATCCACTGCGGACTGATAGAAAGCACAGATACGGAGCACAGTTTACATAGCTGGGAAATTGCAGAGGTCCAAAACTAGCCCCTGCTTCCAGTAACTGTCGCCAGGTGCTCGACTTCCAAGGTAAATCAATGATTTTTCCCAAAACAGAATTCACCGCCATCGGTTACGGAAGTTAACCTGAGAAGCGCATGTGCCGACGGTGAAGAAAGTATGTCAGGCGAGATGAAGAAAGCAGAGATTTTGGCCTACCTTTGAAAGGCCTACCGAAATAGCAGCCGAGAGATGCTAATTATTATGTTTCGCTGAGGAGAACCATAAAATGGTCAGGGCTGAGGTCAGTGCAGTGGTTTCTTGTGCGTCCACAGTTGAACATTTGAGCTTTGAGCTTCTTCTGTGTAATTATAGCCTGTGTGTGATTATCTGAAGAAGTAGTGTGTGTGTGTGTGTGTGTGTTGTGTGTGTGTGTGTGTGTGTGTGTGTGTGTGTGTGTGTGTGTGTGTGTGTGTGTGTGTGTGTGTGTGTGTGTGTTGTGTGTGTGTGTGTGTGTGTGTGTGTTTGTGTGTGTGTGAAGTGGGAGTGTGTGTGGACCTGAATAGGTCCAGTAGACCCTGTGTGTGTGTATGTGTGTGTGTGCGTGTGTGTGTGTGTGTGTGTGTGTGTGTGTGTGTGTGTGTGTGTGTGTGTGTGTGTGTGTGTATGATGAATTAACAGTGACATTTATTGAATGGAGCTGCTCTCCTCGTGCTGGTCACCAGTATCTGCAGTCTGCCAGCTACACACACACACACACACACACACACACACACGGAGACACACACAGAGACAGACAAACGGACATACACACACATACAGATACACACAGAAAGAGCTCTTTCTATTCAGCGTTTATTCATATCTCTCTCTTGCTCTCCTGCTCTCTCTCTCTCTATCTTTCTCTACCACCCTCTACATTTCTCTCTCTCTTTCTTCAACACACTCATTCTCTCCACCTCCCTCTCTTCTCTCTGTGTTGCTCTTCACTGGGTTCTCTCTGTCTTTCTCTCTCATGCTTCCCCCATTTATTTTGCTCTTGTCCTCTCCCTCTCTCTCTTACTTTGCCCTACCTTTCTTTCTCTCTCTCTCTCCTTCATCTGTCTTATTCATTGCCTCTCCCTCTCTCCTTTTCCACAGTGCCTCTTCCTCACTTTCTCTTCTACTCACAGTGCCTCTCTCTCTCTCCCTCTCTCTCCTTCTCTCTCTCCCTCCCTCTCTCCCTCTCTCACCTCATAATCAGGCCATCATTGCTCCACGGTGGTCCAGGTGCAGATGAGTGCTGGCGTGTTTGACGGTTTCTCGGCGGGCCGCGCTGGTCTGTTGTAAACATTCACCTCGCCGTTTAAACCGGCCTCTCCGAGACCCGACGTGCCCGTAAATCAGTCGTGGCACGCCGCCTGCCGTTGAACACAGCAACGGCCCAAACGCAACAGCGTGTGCATCTTATGAAACCACCACCACACACACCTCCCCCCTTCGCCCTTTACGGTTAAACAAGAGAGCCGAGGTGAAATATTGTATTTGAATTTCAAAGCTTACACCATTCCACAGCTGGACACCGAGGCTTTACCGGTATCCGTGTGTGTGTGTGTATGTATGTGTGTGTGCATGTGTGTGAGAGAGAGTGCGTGTGTGTGTGTGTGTGTGTGTGTGCATACGGTATACGCAAGTGGCGGGGGCAAAAAAAAGGAAGATATGACACAGATTGTTCATATTTCATTTGACACCTCCGTGTTGGTGGGAGAAACGGCCTCCAGTGTTTGAAGGGATTGTTTTTTCTGCTTTAAAGGAATGCCGCCGAGAGTGTAAGTGGGTATGAAAACAGTTGGGCTCTGGTTGCGTGACACCTGACAGAAAGCAGATCAGCCTTTTAGGGTTCTCCCCGGCCAAATAAAACCCTGCCGCGCTGCCAAACGGCAACAGAGCTCAAAGTGAAATCACAAGAGGTGGAACTGGGACAATGTGCCAAACAGAGATGGAGGAGAGGAGAGAGAAGCTGTGTTTATGTGCGTGTGTGTGTGTGTGTGTGTGTGTGTGTGTGCGGGGGGGAGGCACGTGGGCCTTACCATGAAAGGGGAAGAGAGAAATTTGTGTTTATGTGTTTGTGATTGTGTGTGTGTGCATGTGTGTGTGTGTGTGTGTGTGTGTGTGTGTGTGTGTGTGTTGTATTTAAGAGAAAGAGGGAGAGACAGAGAGAGTGTGTCTGTGTGAAAGGGCTTGTTTGTAAAGACTCAGTGAGGGCCTACTCCATTGAGTTTGGAGGCCTTTACCACCAAGTAGCCGTCAACAGAGGTCCAACAGATTAACTCCACACAGGATTTGGACACACACACACACACACACACACACACACACGTACGCATGCACGCGCACGCGCACGCACACACACACACACACACACACACACACACACACACACACACACACACACACACACACACACACACACACACACACACACACACACACACACACACACACACACACGCACACACTCAAACACACACACACACACTTTAACTCTCTAATCCTTGTCAAAAAGCCCAAATGAAAATGGCTGTACAGTGACATTAAGTGCCTCAGTGGATAATTCTCTCATAGTGCTCAGAAATAGCCATGACCACTAAACAGCTTACTGCTTACTTAAATAATTAGCATGACCAAGCTTGCCAGCTTTCATCGTTTCCTGTCATTGAGCTCAAACAGAAAGAAGTGGCCAAACTGGAAGGGGGGCCAGACAGTGTGAGTGTGTATGTGTGTGTATGCGTGTATATGAGTTTGTGTGAGTGTGCGCATGTGTGTTTATGTGTGTGTGTGTGTGTGTGTGTGTGTGTGCATGTGAAAGAGAGAACGTATGGTGTTGGGGCAGTAGAGTTGTACACAGTGGGTGCACTGGGGATTCCTCGTGTTCCTAATTAGTCTATAATTCCATTTTTATACGTCCTGCCTAAGCCCGTGATTGTGCCGGCCCCTGGAGATTAAGTGCATTAGGCTTTACAGCAGGGAAAGTCCCTGGGCGGGGACCGCGTGTTCAGACTCTTATTAGCTCCACTCTTTCTCATTCTCATTAAGCTTCTTTTCGCCCCTTTTCTAACTTTATTTGCTCATTAACTCGTATTTTTCACACTTGTTTTTATTGAACCATCACCTCTTTTTTTTGTACTCTGACTGACCACGGTGTCTTTCTTACACGGAATCTCTCACGGTCACTCTGGCATGTTGATCCGTGATGGAGGACTTACCTGTTCCATTCTGACGTGGGTACCCCCAGTAGCAGAGCGGTATCAGGAGAATCGGTGAGATCCCGGTCTGCAGGTAACGCTTCGGAACGGGGCTGATTACAGTGATCTTAAAAAGAGGCTTGACATACTGTAGCTGTTTACAGCGGGGTAGTCTAGGTGACTACGCAGTATACCCACTTGAAAAGCATCACCATCTCACTATACCCACTTAAAAAGCACCACCATTGCAGAACACCCACTTCAAAAGCAACACCATCTCAGTACACCCACTTAAATAGGCAAGGATATGTACTATTAACACTTGAGGTTGATCACAGTATGCCCACCACAGCTAACTATGCTACACCACAGTATGCCCACTGCAGCTAACTAGACCACACCACTGGTTGTTTATTAGCCCAACTCTGAGAGTGGTAATGGGCAGTTGAGGCTACTGCTGCTGCCGCTGCTACTGCCTCTGGACTAGGCCTGTCATGTGCGTTTGATGTTGA
>NC_085016.1:23592059-23622059 GCF_963854185.1 Sardina pilchardus | reverse complement strand
TTCCCCTTCCCTCTCCTCTTATCTCTTCTCCTCTTCTCATCTCTCTTCTCCTCTTTTCACCTTCCCTCTCCTCTCGTCTCTTCCCCTTTTCTCTGCTATCCTCTCTTTTCCTCTCTTCTGCTCTTCTCTCCTCTTCTCACCTCTCCTCCTCTCTCCTCTTCCTCCTCTCTTCTTCTCTCTTCTTCTGTTATGTTCTCTTCTTGCCTCTTCATTAGCTTCCTATCCGCACACAGAAATTTCCTGGAACAGTGTGTGTGTGTGTGTGTGTGTGTGTATGTGTGTGTGTGTGTGTGTGTGTGTGTGTGTGTGTGTGTGTGTGTGTGTGTGTGTGTGTGCGTGCGTGTGTGTGTGTGTGTGCGTGTGTGAAAAACACGTTCGAGCACTTCACTCCTGGCACGTGGCTAGCCTAGCCTAGCCTAGCTGCCCGTCAGCCGACGGCGCAAACGAACAAACGAGCGAGCGCGGAAGACACTGAGGTTGGGACGGCCTAATGGAATGCAAATGGACTTTGCTCTTTTCTTCCAACGCCATAATGGGCTTCCCACGCCAAACAGGGCCCTCAGACTCGGCCGGCTGTCGATTGGCCCGTTTCGGAAAGAGAGAGAGAGAGAGAGAGAGTGAGAGAGAAGGAGGGGGAAAAAATGGCATTGTTATGATGAAAAGTAATTTCTAGGTGAGTAAATTGCTTTCCTTGTTCCACCACTTTTCAATTAGTCACACTAGTCTGGGCTCAGGCTCGGCCCACTGAGGAGCAGGGCCCCTTTTTAATTCATTGTATTCCGAGTATCTGACACAAAAGAGAAACGGAGCCAATTAATGGAGCGATGGGTTGGCGACGACACCGGCATACCAAACGACACAAGAGGGTCTTGGCTGTGTGTGTGTGTGTGTGTGTGTAGGGTAGGGTGGGGGGAGGTGGGGGTCTCTTGTGATTCCCCCTGAACCCCTCCCCAGTAATGTGTTTGGTTTGTGCAGTGAACAAGAACAAGACTAGTGAGCACCCAAACACATTTAGCCAGTTAGAGCTGTGAGTCAGCGTGGAGGGTTTCTAAAGGGAGAAGAGAAAACACACACACACACACACACACACACACACACACACACACTTGGGGAAGCACACACACAACTAGGGAGACATACAGATTACACACACACACACACACACAATAGGGAGGCGCACATAGATTAGGAGGACACATAAACTAGGGAGACACACACACACACACACACACACACACACACACACATTAACTAGGGAGACACACACACACACACACACACACACACACACACACACATAAACTAGGGAGACACACACACACACACACACACACACACACGCACATAAACTAGGGAGACATACAGTACACACACACACACACACACGCACACACACACACACACACACACACGGACTAAGGTGACACACACACATAATAGGGACACACACACAGACTATACACACACACACACACACACACACACACAGACTAGGGAGACACACAAACACAGACTAAGGACACACACACACACACACACTCTAGGGAGAAGGAGAAGCAAATGGTCTCCTGCTCTTCTGTTTTCTCTG
Organism: Sardina pilchardus; assembly: GCF_963854185.1. Classification (NCBI taxonomy): domain Eukaryota; kingdom Metazoa; phylum Chordata; class Actinopteri; order Clupeiformes; family Clupeidae; genus Sardina; species Sardina pilchardus. The sequence continues at coordinate 23,620,471 of NC_085016.1, read as the reverse complement.
GTCTGGACTGGAGTGACACCTCACTGACAACTCTATTCCACCCCTCCGAAGTACTGTCCAGCACTAATGAGTGTGGGGTTTGTGTGTGTGTGTGTGTGTGTGTGTGAAATGCGAAGATAAATGAGGAGACTGTAGTTGGTCATGTGTGGGAGAAATGGTTTGTGACAGGGAGGAGAACCAGCAGGGTGTGTGTCTGTGTGTGTGTGTGTGTGTGTGACTTAATCTCAAGGGATTCTGGTTAGTTGTGCATTTCAGAACTTCCACGTGAATGTACTCAAATGGTCTCACACACCTCCATACACACAACACACATACATACACACATATAAACATGCACTGTAACCCCCCATATACAGTACACACACACACACAACCAAACACAAACTCGCACATACATGGAAGCAGTCTCACAGATTCAGTCACTCTTTCCCCTTCCTGTCTCTCTCGCTCTCTCTCTCTCTCACACACACACACACACACACACACACACGTGTGGGCCAGAAACGGGCCTAGAGCCTCTCTGATGGCTGCCAACAAGTGCTAATGAGATCGTTAGGTGAGAAAGCCTGTGCCAAGTTCAGCCCTTGGTGTCAGGGACGATGGTTGCTATGGCGAGGTTACATTTCTTCTGCCTTCCATTGAGCTCAGAGGACAGACAGGAGGGGGGGAGAGAGAGAGAGAGGGGGAGGAGAGAGGGAGACAGTGAGAGAGAGAGAGAGAGAGAGATGAGACAAAAAGAGGGAGAAAAAAGACGGAAGAAGCTGGGGAAAAGAAGGAGGGGGATATGGAGGAGAGAGAGAGAGAGAGAGAGAGAGAGAGAGAGAGAGAGAGAGAGAGAGAGAGAGAGAGAGAGAGAGAGAGAGGAAGAGTGAGCAAGAAGACAAAATACCCACAATCACTCAATTACCAGCACACATGTTAACCACGTGAGGCACATTCACCCTGCTGTCTCTTTGACTTCAGCAGTGGCTCTCACAGGCAAAAAAAACATCAATATGTCAATTAATCTACATCAACACAACAGGCATGGGGGTTATAAAATCCTTGTTTTTATTTCCAGATATTTACTTTTCTTTTTCCCGTGGAGAGGGATTACACCTCCCATGAATCTGGGGGGCTGAGGAGCGTGATATCCTGCCTTCCTGCCCAGGGTTGGGAGGCTGCTGCTGGGGGAGAGATTGCTGCTGCTCCCCTCCACCCCTCCACCCCTCCACCCATCCCGCCTGCTTCCGTAGGCATCAGATGCTCCCCTGCCTCTGGATCACAGAGGAGCTCCACGGCGCCAGCTGGAAACGTGAGTGAAAACGTCGGCGCAGCTCTGATTCTCTGACAGGTGTGTGTGTGTGTGTGTGTGTGTGTGTGTGTGAGAGGCGTGAGGGTGCGGGGGGGGGGGGGATAGTGCTGCGCCGGCAGGAATCCTCCAGCACCTGATCGACCCCCGCCGTGTGCCACGGCACGCTCCCTCAGAAGAACGAAGGAGCGCTCTCTGACGTTACCTCTGTAAAGAAGAAAGAGAAAGAGAGAGAGAGAGGGAGGGAGGGAGAGAGAGAAAGAAAGAGAGGGAGAGAGAGAGAGAGAGAGAGAGAGAGAGAGAAGGGGAGAGAGGGGGAGAGAGGGGGAGAGAGAGAGAGAGGGGGTAAGAGAGGAAGAGAGAAGCGCAGAGGCCCCATACCACCACACTGATCGTATATCTCCCTCAACACCTGGTGGAGGAGCAGAGGGAGGCTTGTGGAGAAGGAAGGGGGACTTTTTTTTTTTACGATGATTAGCTGTTAATATGGGCTCCCGTGGCGCAGGTAAAATCTTCAAACAGCTGCTTCCTCCCACCTCCGAAACCCCCGAGGGGGAGAGAGGGAGAAAGAGAGAGAGAGGGAGAAAGAGAGAGAGAGAGAGACGGCTTGAAGAGAGGAGGCCGGGCCGGTCAGGGGCGGACGGTCGGATCTTGGGACTAAAACACGACCAACTACAGTCGAGAGCCTCGGGGCAAGTAGACATATGCTCCTGCGTCAGCTCGACTCTCTGGCACACAGAGAAAAACTTCACTGTTAACTTAGGAGTGAGCGAAGCCTCTCTCCACAGTGCTGCATGGGGAAGCCCAGAGATGGGTTTTAGTCTGTCTCTATTGGCTCACTACCCACCTCGTTGGCATACTAACTCAAATTTGCTTTTTTATTCTGTTCTTTACAAAGGAAGGAAACAGACGGACCATAAAGTATTTAAAAGGTTTCGAGTGTGCTGATATTAGATTCTTGTGAAATTGTCTGTCTGGCTCAGATCCTTAGCCCTGCCCGTGTACTTTGAACCTATATATGCATCTTTTTATAGGCAGATGATGCCTAATGAATTATTCAGAGACGGCGCGTACGGCAATCTCAACAGCTGAAAAAGATTCTGGCAAACAACAAAATCAAATGGAGCTCGAACAATTTGCATTAGCTTAAGAGTTCTTTAGCTTTCCGGTGAATGACTTGTGAGTCTGTTATGTACTTCTTCGCAGCTGGAGCTCTTTGCTATTTCCCGGCTGTAGGAAGAGCCTCATTCGAACACGAAGAGTAATATTTTGTTCTTGCGTGGTAGAATTATGCTACGGTTAATGAAGAAAGTGCAGCAGTTCTAGAAGAGATATAACAAAATGGCCGCCGTCTCTAATGAGTGCAAGGCGCCATGGCAACGCTGCATTGTCAGGTGCAGTGACAAGTGATATTAGGCTCCCACTTTTAATTAAATCTAAAATGGCCTTGCAGCCAACTGAGTAATTGCAGTCAGAGTTCTGAGTTATTGGCCCGAAAGTTTGTCACTACAAACAAGCTGGAAGGACAACTCTGCATCCTACGCGCTCCACTGCAGAGAGCGGGTGTGTGTGTGTGTGTCTGTGTGAGAGAGAGTGTGTGTCTGTGTGTGTGTGTGTGAGTGTGTATGTGAGATAGAGTGTGTCTCTCTCTCTGTGTGTGTGTGTGTGTGTGTGTGTGTGTGTGTGTGAGTGAGTGTGTGTTTGTCAGTGTGTGTGTGTGTGTGTCTCTCCGTGTGTGTGTCTGTGTGTGTGGGTGGGTGTATTTCACATTTATATTCCTGCGCGGGTAGACATGGCTGTAGGTTTAAAAGGAGGCAGGCGAGGGGGGAGAGAGATGGATCATTACGGAGCACTTTGCTAAATTTATGTGGGACTCCTCCACCTCCACTTTAAAGCTGCGGCCATTTGTCTGGCACTTCTACGGGGAACCAAAATAACTTGTGCGCCCGAGCTGTACGGCTTTGCTCGGGGAAGTTATTTTTGCCGTCTGTAGGTCAACACTGTGGGTTTGTTTAATTTGCTATAAAGCCGTTTCTTGCGCTTATATAACAGTAATAAGTCGATGTGTGAGAAGATGCGTGCGTGGGTGTGTGTTTATGTATGAGAGAAGTGTTTCTCTCTGTGTTGGTGTGTGTGTGTGGTTATTTTGTTGGGAAGGATGTCTCTAGCTCTTTGTTGAACTATGAGTGAGGAGAGACATGTCTCTGTGTGTGTGTGTGTGTGTGTGTGTGTATGTGTGTGTGTATGTGAAACACATAAAAGCACATGAAACATGTCACACACACACCACACACATACTTACACATTCTCTCAGCAGAGTCCTCGTCAGTGTCTCACAGCCAGGGTATAAATCAGGTGATAAAAGTTCACCTCCCTCATTGGCCACACACACACACACACACACACACACACACACACACACACACACTGAAGTGAGATTCATTAGTCACCATGGGGCCGTAATTGGGGGACAGAGTCAGAGAGTTATCCCTTCAAATGATCTCCATTCTCCTGAGGAACAGGATGAAGGAAGGAGAGGAGGCGAGGTGGGTAGTGTGTATGTGTGTCTGTGTGTGTGTGTGTGTGTGTGTGTATGTGTGTGTGTGGGGGGGTTATGGGTAATGTGAGGGGCGTGCTGATGTTCAGGGGGAGGGTGGGGTTGGTGAGAATGTGGGCGCTGTTAGCCTTGGAGCAGAAGCCTCTAAGCATGATGGAAGCTCACTGACTAGTAGGCTGAGGAAGATAAAAGCTCACTGACTGGTGGACTCTGGAGGATGATGGTGGTGGGAGATCACTGACCAGTAGGCTCTGAGGAAGATGGTGGATCACAGACTGAGTGAGTTGTAGGCTCTGAGGAAGATGGTGGATCACTGACAAGATGGCGGATCACTGACTGAGTGAGTTGTAGGCTGTGAGGAAGATGTTGGATCACTGACTGAGTGAGTTGTAGCCTGTGAGGAAGATGAGGGATCACTGACTAATAGCCCTTTTCCACTGACAGAGAACCGGCTCCGTTCCCGTTCGCGAACCAATATTTGAACCGTTCGTCGCGTTTCCACCAAACAAAAGCCGGTTCGGAATGTGGCACCTTGGTTCGGAAATCGAACCAAAAAATGGGTGGGCGTGTCATTGCGCCATTCAGAGGGGAGAAGGCTAAAAGCATGAGGATTTCCGTCCATATCAGCTGTTGCCATGAGTAAACAAAACCATTCAACTTGCACTGCAGATGTTGACTAGCATTTTAAACAGCTAGTTTCTGCTGTTTTTATGGGACAACTGGTCATATCATTCTCCCGTTTATGCATCTAATTAACTTTTTCTTTTGCATGCAACACCCATTGTTGATGATGCATCCTTGGTTCGGTTCAGAACTGGTTTAAATGCGGGCTGGTTCACTAGATAGCACCACGGTTCAAAGACTTTCGAACAGCACCAGTTCAACACCAGGTTCGCTTTCGGTGGAAAACCGCCTTTTGTGAGTTATAGCATGTGAGGAAGATGGTGGATCACTGACTGAGGTTTACTGTAGTTGAAGGCTGTGAGGATGATAAGAGCTCTGACTGCAGTAATGCTGTATTAATCTGCTGTAATCTGACAAGGCCTCTGCTCTTTACTCGACTCCACGGCAATTAGCCAAACAAGAGCCCTGCTCAGGAGGAGTTTACATGTGTGTGTGTGTGTGTGTGTGTGTGTGTGTGTGTGTGTGTGTGTGTGTGTGTGTGTGTGTGTGTGTGTGTGTGTATGTGTTTGTTTACAATACTGAGGGCCAGATGTACGTAGATTTGCAAACGTAACGTTATTTGCGCCATGGCCTACACGCAGAAAGCGCACGTTGTGATATACTCAGCGTACGTCCTATTTACCAATCCTAAAATTCATTGGGTAATCTGCGCCATAAATCCATATGCATGACATTCTCAGCTCCCGCGACAGGCAGTCTGCGTCTTCACCTCTTTGCGGCCTGTTTGTACACACTTCGCCATCTTTTTAAGCGCACGTTGCGAGTCAAATGCGCCTGAAGTGGGCGCAAAAGCATTAGTACACCTGCCCCTGAGAGTGGAAGCAAAGTTACTGCATTATATTACATTTTAAACTCACACGTTCACGGTCACATATTGTATGTGGCAGAGTTGCATGTTAATCTCACTTAATGCACACTCCTCTCCATCCTCTGTGCACATGCGCACACACACAAAGAGACACACACACACACACTCAGGAGCTATACCCCACCCCGTTGGTGCCCTGCGGTAATGTACAGAGGGAAGAGCTCACTTTTATTCTCGTTCATAGTCACCCTCTCTCTCTCTCTCTCTCTCTCTCTCTCTCTCACACACACACACACACTCACACACACACACACACACACACACACACACACACACACACACAGAGCCGGTAGGCTCTGGGAACAGCCCAGGGGTGACTGAAACTGCCTAGAAGCATGTAGACACATTACAGATCCTACCAGGCCAGCCTCTGAGCCAGTTAATATTGCCCCAGTGTGTGTGTGTGTGTGTGTGTGTGTGTGTGTGTGTGAAGTGAGTGTGTGGAGTGTGTGTGTGGGGGGAATCCACACAGGAGACTCCTCTCACACCATGAGATGCTCCGGAAGCTGTCACACACTGGAACAGTATGCACACACACACACACACACACACTGTGCCACCTGGCTGCAGGCCATGCAATGTATCTGAGCCAAGTCTGGGCCAGTTGTTTGTCAGTGTGTGCATGTGTGTGCATTACCGGTCCCAGACTGGCTTGCCTGAGGACTGATAAGAGTGATAGAATTAGAGACAACCGAACACAAGTTTATGTGTAGATGTTCTGACGAATGCTTTATTTCTGTGATTTAAATCATTTTCTCTTTCACAGTTACACTTAAGTATTCTTCCTCTGACATTTAAATCATTGGTAGCACTTTATAATAACCATCCGTTATAAATGGTTAATTGATGCTTTATTTTGCAACTATAATTAAACATTTAATAACTTAATAATCATAAATTAATCATTTGTAGATAACAATCAATGGTTACTAAACACATAACTTACACATACTTTATTATCAGCTTATGAAAAAAGAAACAATTTATTTATATATCACATACTAAAAGATATCTGTTTAGTGATAACTTGATTTCAGTTTATTTTATATTAGTAAGCTACATTATTATTGCAAATATCATATTATTAATAATAATATATTGAGTTATTGTTAATGATTATAATGTTGATTGTAGGCCTTTCCATAGCCACATCCTCAACGCCTATGCCTATTACATAGGTGGATTAACTATTGAACTATAAATTATGTTCTATGGATTAACAGCTAGTTAGAAAAACAATTACAATATCTGTTTTTCAGATGGCTATGATAAAGTTGGGTCTTAGTCTTTTATTTGTTAGTAAATCATTTGTAAACTATCTAAAAATGTAAATATCATTCATTGATGGGAAATGACTTCCATCAAACCTTTTTTGGAGAAGAATTTGGATGGCTATTATAAAGTTGCATCTTAGTCTTTTACATGTTAATAAACAATTTGTAAATTATCTAAAAATGGCAATCAATAACTGGAATGCAAACCATCTATGAACACAATGTTTATTTGAAGTTTCACCAAAACATTTATGAAAGTTGACAAAACAATGATGGACAAAATGGACAACTTCTGTTTTTTTCTTGGCAATGTCGTGGAAGCGACCCATTGCTATGTTTTCTGGCTAGCCATTCATTCAGGCTAACAAGTCTTCTCCTCTGCAACCGCCATCGTCGTCGATAGGGTTACAGGCGATTTAGTTTCACCATCTAGTTTCCTGATCTTCCCCGACCTTGTAAAATGTCTACTTTTTCTTTTTAATATTTCGTGTCTAAGATAAATGACAATGAAATGTAATTATATGCTTAATTCCTTCTTATAAGTCCACATACTTCGAGGTCATGTCACTAGCAACTTGTTAACAACAACATAACCTGACGAAAAAGGAAAGTTTAGTCACCCTCAGACGTAGTTTCCTGAATTCATTGACTTCAAAATAAGAGTTTGAGATCCCTTTCTTTGGGCTTGCAACTTGCTAGGTTGATTTATAATTTGTACATTTTATAATTCATAGCATATTACTGGAAACCAACCATGGTAAATGGAGGCTGATAAAATTATGGCAAGACAGTATAATCGGTCAATGCTTGTATTTTGTATATTGACGTTTCCCTCCACCCCATTGCTGCTAGCTTCACAGCTACCAATGCACTTCTTTTCTGGCGCGTATTTTATGGCACAAACTGGACAGAGAAATGATATTTCCTTATGGAATCAAAATGCCTGGTTTAGCAAGGGAGGTGCAACTAATTGAAAGTAAAACGAATTTAAAGAAGTTTATGAAATAGCTGCAGAGGAGAAGACTGATTTAGAAAGATTAAATGCAACTGGCTTGAAAAGGAAACAGATGGCGTGTTTGGGATGCTCGGTGTGAAGCACAAAAGATGTCGTCTGTTCTAGTGGCAAAAAGGACAAGACAAGCTGGTACCTCTCATCGTCCACAATATTATAACAGGGACTCTAGTTTTAAGTGATGAATGGCGGTGAGCCTATCGTCAGCTACTGCCTGCATTTGGGTAGGAGTATGTGAACCTGACACACAGTCAAGCATTCGTCAATGCAGATAGGCTACAAGTTGCCACACAGCACATCGAGAGGGCCTGGCGGAGTTAGCCTACAAGGAGAACATCTCAAGACGCAGGGGGAATCGGACAGCTGACTTGCTAAAGATCACCTTAATTGAGTGGAATGATCGCAATGGTCCACTCTGGGTCGCCTACTCCACGACATTGCCAAGAAATGTAAAAATAAATTGTTCATTTTGATGTAGGCTAATGTTTTCCATCATCAAATTGTCATGATCATTTTGTTTTGTCAACTTTCAAAACTGTTTTGGTGACTTCAAATAAACATGTTCATAGATGGTTTTCTCTCCAGTGATTGTCATTTTTAGATAATTTACAAATTGTTTATTAACATGTAAACGACTAAGACGCAACTTTATAATAGCCATCCAAAAAAGGTTTGATGCCGTCATTCCCATCCATTAGGCTAATGATATTGACATTTTTAGATAGTTTACAAATGATTTACTAACAAATAAAAGACTAAGGCCCAACTTTATTATAGCCATCTGAAAAACAAATATTGTAATTCTTTATCTAACTAACTGTTAATCAATAGAACATCATTTATAGTTCAATAGTTAATCAATCTATGTAATAGGCATAGGCGTTGAGGATATGGCCATGTAAAGGCCTACAATCAACATTATAATCCTTAATAATAACTCAATATGGCATTATAAATAATACAACATTTGCAATAATAACGTAGTTTATTGATATAAAATATATTGAAATCAAGTTATCACTAAACAGATATTTTTCTGTATGTTGTATATAAATAAATTGTTTCTTTTTTCATAAGCTGATAATAAAGTATGTGTAAGTTATGTGTTTAATAATCATTGATTGCTATCTACAAATGATTAATTTATGATTATTAAGTTATTAAATGTTTAATTATAATTGCAAAATAAAGCATCAATTAACCATTTATAACGGATGGTTATTATAAAGTGTTACCAAATCATTTTCTCTTTCACAGTTACACTTAAGTATTCTTCCTCAATGAACAACCCATTCAGTAATACAAATCTAAAATCATAAAACTAGAACAAAGCAACTTCTTCCACAGGTTTACATTTGCATGTTCAATCTGTACAAAAATAATAAACTGCATTCTCATTACATGTCTCCAATGTCTATTCCTTCAATTGCTTTGCTATCTTAACATGCCCATATCAAATATAGTACCACATCTCATTACCATTATCAAGTGGTAATACTGTAATTAACACTCACATAACTGAATAGTACATACCTAATGAACAGTACTACCAACATTCAACTAGAAATGTATAATGCATTCAAATTTAGGTTTATAACCTTCACAGTACACTTTTACCACTACTAGGTGATCATAATCCATTTCGGTGGATCACACATAGCACACGTGTAGAATACTGGAGCTGCCATCTTAGAACTATGACGTGCCATCAACCTCGTTCAGATACGAACGGTAAATGTCCTGTTACACTTAACATTCTAATTACATTTACCTTAAACACACATTGAATAACACACTTATCTTATGCTCTTACATATTACTGTAGTGACTTCAGAATTTCTCTCTTCTACTCATTAATATCAATGGTTTAGTTCTCTTTCCCGTACAAATACATTAGCTGTTATTCGCGGTAACTAGCAAATCTACCAAATATAAACACTGTAGAAACGTTTCACTTCACTACAACCATCTCTGCACGTCATTGAAACTTTATAGTTCACTTTAACTTTATAGTTCATGTAATATTTTCATGTTTACCAACCTGATAAGAGTGATAGAATTAGAGACAACCGAACACAAGTTTATGTGTAGATGTTCTGACGAATGCTTTATTTCTGTGTCAGAACCGGGCTTCCCTATCACTAACTGGCATAGCGCCATCTACAGGTGTGGTAGTAAACAAATCAAATCTCATTTAAATGGACTTTACCTTATAGACTACTAACAATACATAACTAAGAGTAAGATAATAATATCTTTGTATTTGTAGGGGTGTCTGTTTCTCTTCTCTAAATATGATATGTAAATGTTTTTACTTTATTTCAATCACATTAATTTCCAGTCCACTACACTTTCCCCTATTTTCTTTAGATGTCTCCAGACATCTGACCAAAACATCAGTCCTTTACAGTCTCCTAATTTGTCCATATAGGAAGAGCTTGCCAGTATGGAAACTGATTAATAACAGGGTACATTACTAAGTTTCCTGGCATTAGGTATGCTTGAACTGGATTGATTTGGCTTTGACTGAATGACGGTTCACCTAAGGTGTCATAAGTCAGTATTTCTTTTGGTTTTGTTGTCCTGCTAGATCGTCTCAGTGTTTGTTGCTCTTCCTCTTGATCACTGTGATCACTTTCAGGTACCTGCCCAACAGGTGACAATTCTCCTGCCTGAAGCGGTCCTTCAACTGTGCCTGGAGCCTGTTCCCCATCTCCTCGCATGTCTTCTGCCAAACCAGGATCAGCTTCCTGAGGTTCAACATCATTGGACTCATCTGGTTCCAGAGCTGAATCTGGGTGGAACTCGTCAGCTGTCTCACTTAATGGAACGGCTCCTTCTACTGGTGGTGTTCTTGATCTGAGGGTACTCTGGTTCGGTGGGGTTTGTATCACAGGATAGTACCATCCCTCTTCTTCAGAGCTCTCAGCTATCTCCTCCTCATCTTCAACAGTGGTTGTTCTTTTCTTTTTCTTTCCACGTCTATCCAGTGTTCTTTCCACAGATGCTTCAGGAATGTTCTGCTCCACTGGCAAATCATTTACAAGTAGTAGAAGATTCCTGTGTAGCACTCGCACTGACTTGTCACCAGTTTCAGATTGAACTTTGTATACTGGTCCATCTCCCACTCTTTCTAGGACATGGTGTACTCTGCTTTCCCAGTAGGAGCGTAGCTTTCCTGGACCCCCTCGTTCTGAAAGGTTCCTCACAAGAACACGGTCTCCTGGTTGTAGAGTTGTTCCTTTCACTTTCTTGTCGTAATATTGCTTCCCTTTGGCCGATGACTCTTTGCTATTCTCTGCAGCGATCTGGTATGCTTCCTGCATCTTCTGGGCCCACTTTTGAGCAAAGGCTTGTGGTGTGGTTGTATCATTTTCGGGCTTCAGATTGAAAATGAGGTCAATTGGCAACCGTGGTGGTCTGCCATACAACAAGAAGAAAGGGGAGTACCCCGTCGACTCATGCCTCGTACAATTATAAGCATGCACTATTTGTGGCAAATATTCCTTCCAATTAGCTTTCTTTTCTTCCTCTAGAGTGCGAAGCATTTGCAACAAAGTACGATTCAGTCTTTCAACCGGGTTCCCCTGGGGATGGTATGGAGTTGTACGTGAATGGGCAATACCAGCAAGTTGCTGGAGACGCTGAAACAGGCCATTTTCAAACTCACGTCCCTGATCGTGATGTAATTTCTCAGGATATCCAAAGCGCGGAATGAAGTCTTGAAATATTTTTTCAGCAGCTGTTTTCCCTGACTTGTTACGTGTAGGGTAGGCTTGTGCAAAGCGTGTAAAGTGATCTACCAATACTAGGATGTATTCGTAGCCTCCCTTGCTATGCTCCAAGTGTAGGTAATCAACTGACAAAAGTTCAAATGGTGAACTGGTGTTGATCGAACCCATTGGTGCTCTTTGAGGGATGGTGGGGCGTTTCTGCTTGATACAGACACATTTTTTTGTTACATAGTCTTCAATTTCTTGTTGCATGAAGGGCCAGTAAAATCTCTCCCTTGCTAAGTGAATTACTTTATCTGACCCCACATGGCCCATATCATTGTGCAAGTTTTTCAGTACCAACATCCTCAGTTTGTGTGGTAGAACTAACTGTTTGCGAGTCCCAGAATATCTGTTAAGAATTCCTCCCTCCAGCCTGAGTTTGTTCCATTCATATACAAGTCTCCTTGTTTCTCCACTCATATTCTTTTTGTCCTTTTCGTTTGGAATCCAATTATTTTCTTTAAGTCTCATCACTTCTCTTATTGCTGGATCGTCATATTGTGCAGTTTGGATGTCTGTCTGAGTCAGGGCTTGGAAGACATGGCCATGCTGGATCTCACCTTCCATGTTGTCAGCCGACCTGAGCCTAAGAGACGCTACCCACGCCACATCACCATCCCTGGATGCTTTGTTTCCTTGCCACACAGCGGCCACAAGATCAGGTGTCAACGTTTCTGTGTAATCATGCATGTCTGTTAGATCCATCGGAATCCTGGAGAGTGTATCGGCGTCTGCATTCTGCTTGCCAGGTCTGTACTTAATGTCGAAATTAAAATCAGCTAGCTCGCCTACCCAACGATGCCCCACAGTCAATTTCAGCACTGTGCGAATTATTTCTGATTCTGGAAACTTTTCTTTTAGGCCATCATCAATCTGCTTGCATATGTTATTGTAACTCATATCTGAACCTGAGTCTGAGATAAACCCGCCATGCAACTTGAACTCTCTGCGAGGCAATAATGCACAAAGTTTTACTAACTCTGGTACCTTTTCTGGATCATTGCTATTAGAGTCCTTGTCTGGTGTGTTACCTTTATCAGCACTCAGTTCATCAATCTTGTCACTCAATGCAAGTAGTCGAGACATTCCTTCATCCTCAAGGCGCAGCAACTCTTCACAGTTCATGTAGCCGACGATGTGATCATAAAGTTCAAGTTCGTTGGAGCCTGTAGACGCCGGAACTGCCACTTCCCTATCATCCTCCAGTGACACGGCCAGCCTGTAGAGTTGTCCTTCATTCAGCTTAAGAAGCTGCTTCTGGATGTCCCACTGCAGAACACGGCGTGGTCTAGTAGAGGTCATCTTCAACAGGTACCAGTAGCATCCACTCTCACAGCACGGCAATGAAGTTCCGGTGCCAGGTCCACTTGGTTCTTGGATCAGCAGCCTTCAACCAGCAGGTGGCGCCGATCCCGGACGAGCCCCCAAAATATTACCGGTCCCAGACTGGCTTGCCTGAGGACTGATAAGAGTGATAGAATTAGAGACAACCGAACACAAGTTTATGTGTAGATGTTCTGACGAATGCTTTATTTCTGTGATTTAAATCATTTTCTCTTTCACAGTTACACTTAAGTATTCTTCCTCTGACATTTAAATCATTTTCTCTTTCACAGTTACACTTAAGTATTCTTCCTCAATGAACAACCCATTCAGTAATACAAATCTAAAATCATAAAACTAGAACAAAGCAACTTCTTCCACAGGTTTACATTTGCATGTTCAATCTGTACAAAAATAATAAACTGCATTCTCATTACATGTCTCCAATGTCTATTCCTTCAATTGCTTTGCTATCTTAACATGCCCATATCAAATATAGTACCACATCTCATTACCATTATCAAGTGGTAATACTGTAATTAACACTCACATAACTGAATAGTACATACCTAATGAACAGTACTACCAACATTCAACTAGAAATGTATAATGCATTCAAATTTAGGTTTATAACCTTCACAGTACACTTTTACCACTACTAGGTGATCATAATCCATTTCGGTGGATCACACATAGCACACGTGTAGAATACTGGAGCTGCCATCTTAGAACTATGACGTGCCATCAACCTCGTTCAGATACGAACGGTAAATGTCCTGTTACACTTAACATTCTAATTACATTTACCTTAAACACACATTGAATAACACACTTATCTTATGCTCTTACATATTACTGTAGTGACTTCAGAATTTCTCTCTTCTACTCATTAATATCAATGGTTTAGTTCTCTTTCCCGTACAAATACATTAGCTGTTATTCGCGGTAACTAGCAAATCTACCAAATATAAACACTGTAGAAACGTTTCACTTCACTACAACCATCTCTGCACGTCATTGAAACTTTATAGTTCACTTTAACTTTATAGTTCATGTAATATTTTCATGTTTACCAACCTGATAAGAGTGATAGAATTAGAGACAACCGAACACAAGTTTATGTGTAGATGTTCTGACGAATGCTTTATTTCTGTGTCAGAACCGGGCTTCCCTATCACTAACTGGCATAGCGCCATCTACAGGTGTGGTAGTAAACAAATCAAATCTCATTTAAATGGACTTTACCTTATAGACTACTAACAATACATAACTAAGAGTAAGATAATAATATCTTTGTATTTGTAGGGGTGTCTGTTTCTCTTCTCTAAATATGATATGTAAATGTTTTTACTTTATTTCAATCACATTAATTTCCAGTCCACTACATGTGCATGTGTGTGTGTGTGAGCGTGTGAATCAGGTGACATCTTTGGCATTTGACATCCTGTCCCCCGGTGTCGTGAGCACAGTGGGAGATGAGGTGTGTGTGTGAGTGTGTGTGTGTGTATGAGAAAGAGAGAGAGGATGTGTGTGTTTGTGTGTGTGTCGGGGGTTTGACGGGCCGACATCCGCATCCCTGCGAACAGAGGTGCCGGAGGCTCACCTGCAGTTCGTTTAGTGAGGAGAACTTAACAGGAAGAGCACAGAGAGAGAAGGTGTGTGTGTGTGTGTGTGTGTGTGTGTGCAGAAGGTTGGGGCTGACTGGTGTTGATTAAAAACTGTCCCTCTTGGGGGTCAGCAGGGGGCAACAACACAGACACACACACACTCACACTTCCCGTCTCCCTGTGAGACCCTGACAGCTCCAAGGTACAAAGCACAGAAGATCACACACACAAAAGCTAAAAAAACCACACACAGACACACACACACACACACACATACACACACATACGCACACTGCACACAGACACACACTGAGCTGTGAAAAACACATTCATACATCTACAGGCAGCTGTGTGTGTGTGTGTGTGTGTGTGTGTGTGTGTGTGTGTGTGTGTGTGTAAGTGTGATACTGTTACACAAAAGCACATTGCACAGTTGCCTGAGGATATCCCAGTACTCCCAACCCTCTGTGCAGCTCCTTGTGTGTGACTGAGACCTGGGCCACAGAGTACAGCAGCTCAGCTGAGACCAGACAGCGTCCCACTAATGAGAAATTACAGAACAAAGGTACAACACGTATGTCATATATGATCAAAGTAAACAAAGCCCCTCGGACTACAATACATATGCATGAGATCTACGAGGCTCACTATGTGGGAGATCACCTCCCCTGCGTCTCCTTCTACTCCCCCATCTGACCTTGTTTGTCTCCTCCTCTCCTCCTCCTCCTTCTTCTCTCTCTCCTCCTTGTCTCTCTCTCCTCCTTGTCTCGCTCTTCTCCTCTCCTCTCTTCTTCTCTCCATCCTGTTGCTCGGCGTTGCGACGGTAGAGGCAGCCTCAAAAAGCTCATCTCCTCTCTCATCCCTCATTACCCAGGCAACGTGGGAAACCCAAACAGGCTCCCTTCCTCTTCCTCTCCTTCTCTCTCTCTCTCTCTCTCTCTCTCTCTACCCCCTCTCTCTCCTCTTCCTTTCTGCCTTGTGCCTCCCTCTCTCATTTAGAGAAACAAATTGTTTAGGCCCGGTGAGCTCAGGTAGAGGAGGCCCTGCAGGAGGCGGTTGTAATGAGCGGAGGAGCGGGAGCGATACAAAAGAGAGATACAAACAGCAGCCAGAAATGAGACTGCAGGGACCAGCTGTCTGACTAACACTCGGGTAAAGAAGGGGGAAAAAAAAACAAACGAGGCGAAAACAGAGGGAGAAAACGAACGAGACAGAGAGAGAGGGAAGGAAAAAAAAGTGCGAGTCATCTAGCATCAGCAGATGCAACCAGCCGCTGTAGATGACTGGCTCTGCGGCTTGACGATGCGTGTGCTCCCAGGGTCCAAAGTGTTCCGAGAGCTCTGGAGTCATGCGCGGCAAAATGTGAGACGGCACACCGCGATGACAACCGTGATCAGAGAACTCACGCAAACCAAGAGGAAGTGGCCGTTGGCAGGGTTCTACTGTTAAAGCCACAATGACAAACACATGAAAGGTGTCTGGGATAGTTTAGAGTCTTCCTGAAGCATGTTCTCAAAATTGGCCAGTTAGCGGGTACCTTTTTGTCCAGCCTCAAGCTGTTTGACGCCTGTTTGAGGCCATTATTGTAAGCCACCCAGCTGGAGATAAAGACATTAATGAGTTTCTCTAAATCATGTTTTCAATCCAGGCCTCAAAGCTGATATAGTTATTGTTCTTATCACATTCAATTAAGAAAACAAAGTGAGACCTCTTTCCTTTTATTTGCTTTTGCACCAAGATAAGTAGCACATTGCTCCTCATCTACAAACAAAGGACCGATACGTTTGGTCAATGTATTGACAGAGAGATGAGATCATCAGCATACAGTACGTGTGCTATTACACATAATCATTCAGTTTGATCAGCACGCTATGCTAGTATAGCCTGGTTTCCATCGCCTATGTAATTCAGCTCAATTTAGTTTCCCTTCTCTACTGATAGCACCTTCATGCCACATCAGATATTCGGGAAATTTCGATCTCCAATAAAAGAAAAAATGACTGAACACAGAGTCGGGTCAGATTTGTTTGCTCTGAGACTCGTGAAGAAGACTTGTGCCCCGAGGAATCTGTCTTGACGTCACTTTAATATTCTCCAACCATGGCGGCCTCCCTTGCAACAACACAAGAGGCGAATTTCACTGTCATTACAAATAGGCAAGGTCATTTATTACTGAGTCGAGACATTTTCCTTCTTGCTAAACCACAGTAACAAGTTCTAATAACTTATTTATAATTCCTGAATTTATTTTCCGAGCTGATCTCAAGAACACAGTTTTTTCGGGAGGTCAAGATTTTTACAGTTGGGTCCTCCGAGTTTACAATCGCTGGGAAGGCAGTATGAGACTGGCACAGATGAGCTCTCTTAGGATTTTGATTGTAAAAAATCTTTTCAACATCTCCAGTGCCAGCATGACCTCTTGGATTATAAATATTGTAGTCAAACTGAAATAATATATTAAATTGGAGCGTATTTTTTATGCAGTTGCTTCTTTGGGCTTGCTTCATATCTATCGTTTCTGTGTAGAATCCACACAGCGCCTACACGTACACAGAGGGCATTTCAACCTATGCCTCTGCATCAACTCTGCACTGTAACTGTAGGCTCCTTTAACATGACCGCCCCAGAGATGTAATGTCAGGGGTTCGGGGAGTAGATGCTAACGATTTAGTCTTGGGTCACTTCTTTTGGGCTTATTTCCAGAGATCTGCTGCTTGTTTTCCCCTCACGTGACCTGGCAACACTGATAATCATTAGGTTTGATTAGCATGGCTATGCGATTACACATAATCTTTAGGTTTGATTAGCATGGCTAAGATATTACACATAATCATTAGGTTTGAGGGCTACATAAATTGATCAGCATCAGGAGAGCTCTGATAGGCAATACCATTGTTTTTACTGATTTATTCAAGAAGGAGCATAAAGGTTGAACAACCAAGGCCCTAAGATCGACCTCTGAGGTATCGACCTCAAGGATGGTGGTATAGTTTGGTAGATTTTCCAATTGCATCAACAAGCTATAACAAGCACATTTCATCTGAGTTTGTTTATATTTGATCATGTCAAAGGAGCCTTACATATGGGTTTTTTTTTCATGGCGTCTTCTAACCAAACAACAACCACTATGCGACCTGCTGATGAGAGTATATCCACCAGCCTTGATTGTGAATTCCTCTCTTATGTGCCTCCCCAACTTTGAGTCTACACACAGCCCATCACATATACAGTATTTATATACAATCGATCACTGACTTGAGGGAGATGGCCGTCTGAATAAGCATTGCATGCTGGGAAGTGAGTGCTATTTTCACAGCTCTGTAAGTGTGCCTCCTCGCGTTCAACCGAGTGCCTCAGTAAGGGGACGATGCACACACCTTTCCGGATGCCCTCTAAGATGCAGGGACTCACGAGGGTATAGGGCAGTGCCAGCCAGGGGAAGAGCTTATCTTTTCCTTGGGCGCCGTGATCCAGGACAGCCAGCGAACGCCGCCGATCGTCTCCCTCTTCCTCCGCAGCCACGGATAGAACGCTGTGTGGAGAGCGCGCGCGGTGCTCGGAAAAAGCTCGGCTCTTTCCCCCACGAGGGTCTTATTGGCCGCGGGCGTCCCCCTGCTGCGGTGGCGGCGGGCCCGCTCTGGTGTCCTGCCGCAGCATTGAAATGGGTAGCCATGCATTTAGCACATGCAGGGGGCGCCGGGGGAAATTGCATTCTTATCTCAGTCATAAAACACGGCGCGGAGCAAAAATGCTCCAGAGACAAAGCTTTAATGGTGACCTTGGATTGAATAGCAAGTGTGTGTGCGTGTGTATGTGTGTGTGTGTGTGTGAGAGTGTATGTATGAGTGTGTGTATGTGTGTGTGTGTGTGTATCTGAGTGTGTGTGTGTGTGTGTGTTTGTGTATGGGTGTGTGTTTCTGTATGTGTGTGTGTGTGTGAGAGAGAGAGAGAGATAGAGAGAAAGAGTGCTCACTGAAATATGCTTGCTAAACAAAAAATCTTAAAACATACGTGTGAATGAACAACCAACTAACACAATAAAACACACAAATCAATGGCCGCACTCAGGCAAAGATGGATGTGTGCATTCATCCATGAAGTTATGATGAATATTCTTATGATCCTGTCCTGTTATGCACACAAAAACAACTACTAGTGTGTGGTTTTCATTGAGCTATAACTTCTAAATTAAACAGTTTTATAATCTCGCCCTCAATGGAGGATAATATTTCAATGAGGTTGATTAAGGCTTTTTATGATCATCCAAAGAAAGTGGTGTTTAGAGGGAAGCAACGGGGGAGAAGGGTTGATTAATCTTTTCAGTTGGACTTTCCTTGATTGTCTCTCCTTTTGTGCCTCTGTGTGTGTGTGCAAGCATGTAAGTGTGTGTGTGTGTGTGTGTGTGTCTCTGTGTGTGTTCAAGCATGTAACTGTGTGTGTGTGTGTGTCTACGTATGTGTTTTTGTATTTGTCTCTCTGTGTGTGTGTGTGTGTGTGTGTATGTGTGTGTGTGGCTACATTTGTGTGTGTTTGTGCATGTCTGAGTGTGCGTGTGTGTGTGTGAGTGTGTGTGCATGTGTCTACATTTGTGTGTGTTTGTGCTTGTCTGAGTGTGTGTGTGTGTATGTGTGTGTGTGTGTCTACATCTATCTGTGTCTAGAGAGAGGTGACCATCCCAAGGGTCCAGCTCAGTCACTGAGCTAGCCCTAGCGCCAGGTCATCAGTGGAATACAGGGTTTAACATCAATTAGCTCCATTTTCTAATGGGAACTGAGTCGCCCTTCAGTTTCATAAAGATGAAAAGCACTCTGCTGCAGTGAGCAGAATGGCTTCCAAAACATATTCATCATGCTGAATAGCAGGGGATGAGGCCTACTTAAGCAGCATAAAGGATAACAAAGGTATTAATTAAAACGTCCTCTTCCTCGAGCACCTTCCTCATACGTCTCAATGATTTATCGCCAAGGTAAAACAGAGAAAGTAGTCCTTTGTTTAATGCACGTGAGCATCTTGCGTGTTCTTTGCTAAAATTTACACATCATCCAGGGACGCACGTGGGTTAATATTAAAGCTTAGACACGTCTATTGTTTGTGCTGAAGGCATTAGTAAATTGCGAGATGTGTCTTAAGTCAAATGCAGTGCAAGGTATTGTTTGGAGACAGATCTGTCTGTGGAGCTGAGATCAAGTGGAATACTTTAAGCTCTAAAGTCGGATATTAAGTAGGCCTATTATTTGTTTGTGATGGGTGGCAGGATAGAATTAGAGTTGCATAAATATGCATTTTCTGTCACTCATCCGTTATTTTTGTTTAGTCTCAAAATCACAGTTATTTTCTCTCTCTTTTCTCTATGTCTGTCTGTCTCTCTCTCTCTCGCTCTGTCTGCTTTTCTCACCTTATCTCTGTTCCGTTTCTTGTACATGTTTCTTTCTCTCCTCTAGCTCCTTCTGTCTCTGTCACGCACACTCAATCTGTTTTTTTTTTATTCATCTCCCTCTTTCATTAGCTCTCTCTTTCCCCTCTTTCTGTC
Source organism: Sardina pilchardus (assembly GCF_963854185.1). Lineage (NCBI taxonomy): Eukaryota > Metazoa > Chordata > Actinopteri > Clupeiformes > Clupeidae > Sardina > Sardina pilchardus. Next base: position 23,600,549 of record NC_085016.1, on the reverse strand, counting down.
TCTCTCCATCTCCATTTGTTACTTTCTCTGAACATGTTTCTCTCTCTCCTCTTGCTTTCTCGCTCTTTCTTTCTGTCACGCACAATCAATCTGTCTGTTTTTTTAACTTCATCTCCACCTTCCCTTAGCTGTCTCTCTCTCTCTTTTATTTCTCTCCCTCCATCTCTCTTTGTTACTTTCTGTCTGCATGTTTTTCTCTCTCCTTTTCTCTCTCACACACTCAATTTTTTTTTTTTTTATTCATCTCAATCTTTTTTTGGCTCTCTCTCTCATGTATGTCTCTCTCTCCACCTCTATTTGTTAATTTCTCACATGTTTCTGTCTCTCCTCTCGCATTCTCTCTTTCTCTCTCACCACACTCAATCTGTCTGTTTTTTTCACTTCATCTCACTTTCTTTAGCTCTCTGTCTCGCTTCTTTCTTTTCTCTCTCTCTCTCTCTCTCTCTCTCTTTCTCTCTCTCTGTCTCTCTCTCTCTCCATCCCTAAGCATGACATTCAGTGCTCAGTGGAGAAGTGCTGAGTGTGAGTGAGGCGGTCCCTGGCAATAAGGCAGTGGCATCCATCTTCACAGGCAGATATTACTCTCTCTGAACGCCGGCCAAAAGAATTAAACCTTATAACCTTCCCCCACGCGAGCGAGCGCCGCGCCATTGAACAAAGCGCCGTGAAAAGCCCCGACACAGCCAACTGCAGACTTTGTGCAGCAATTTAGCGAGGAACTGCTTATCTTGCAATATTCAATATCCGGAGCAGAAACATATTGAAATAGAAATGACTCCGGGATGACAGTATTTTTTTCCACGCGCCGCGCGCACGTTATATTCTGCGAGGGGTGGAGGGGCCCTTGGCTGCCCAATGTCACTGTGTCTAAAGCCAGAGGAGATCTTCATTAGCGGCGCCCGAGCTCTCGCTGGGGAGGGAGAGGGCAGCGGGCGCGTCGGTCCCGGTGCCGGTGCCGATCCCTCGCCCCAGCGTGCTCGCCGTTCGACCTTTTTTTTTGTTTTGGTCGGGATTACGCCGAAATCCCCTCCTTCATGCCCGAGCCGCCTCTCCGCCTCTCGGCTCGGTATAACGAGCTAATTTAACGTGTCATCCCCGGCCCATTTGTTTGACCATCCTCGAGCCTGCCGCTGCAGCCCTGCTGGGAATTAAAAAAAAAAAAAAAATGAAAAAAAAAAACCCAGAATCGTCTGTAAGCCTAGATTACTGTGAGCTCCTCGCTCATATCTAAAATGAGGGGAATTTGTTTTCTTTTGATATCTACAATAGAGCTGGAATCGAAATGTTCTTCTTGCATGGCCGACGATGAAGCCCCCAGTTATAGTGATGGTTGGGGGTGCTGTGTGAGTGTGTGTGTGTGTGTGTGTGTGTGTGTGTGTGTGTGTGTTGGAGGGGGGGAGGGGTATTACATGGATGTAATGTTTGAATTAATATGTAGTGAATTCATGAGCATGTTTGGCTCCGGATGCTTGAGCTAAATGAATGTCTTAGCTCTATTATCTCTCCTTGGCTGGAGTCACTCAGACTTCACATTGCTGTGGAGGGATTGAGCCGTCCATGTCCTGAAGACGGCTGAGGAATTGTATCTGTGTGTGTATGCGCTTGCGTTCCAGTGCATGAGAATGTGTGTGCACGAGCGCGCACGTGTGTGTGTGTGTGTGTACGCGCATACAAATGTTTGTACGTGCAAGTGTGTGTGTGTGCATATGTGTGTGTATACATTTGTATGTGTAAGCATGTACTCATATGGAAATGGACTAATGCATTAGAGACATCTTTAAATGTTGGCTTGTGGTTGCGAATTTGACCTCACAAACTCTTCATTCCCCACTTATAAATATTTCAGAGCCATGTAAACAGCCTCCGATCGCCCTGGCAGCCTAACAAACCACCCCTACCCACACTCCCACACCCATCCCCACTCCAACCACTTCCTGAATAACAGCACTTCGCCTTACTTAGTGGGAGCAGCTGTGTCGCTGGGCATGTTAAAATCCTAATGAATATTCACCACTGTCTCATTTAGACAAAGAACCAGACACAACGAAAATAACAACAAACAGACAAACAAACAGAGATCAGCCATCTGATGCCATGTACTTATAGGAGTTCTGCTACGAGGCATAAATACAATATTGCGCCGGTGTTTTTCTTTCTCGTGCACTCAGCATTGCGATCACAGGCCATAAGTTTTTATCTCACTGTCTTTTCCTGGGGTCGCAACATCCCTGGAAGAAAGCAGAGGCATGAACAGATCTATATGAGAGCTTTATTGCCCTGGTGCTAAGGATAGAAAGTAATTACTGGTTTTATAAGGTTATCAATTCCAGTGACCTAATCTCTATTGATTGGCTCAGGACAAATTTTATATCTTTGACAGGTACTACATATGGACAAGTGTGTGTGTGTGTGTGTGTGTGTGTGTGTGTGCAAGCGCGTGTCTGTGTCGGTGTGTGCGTGTGTGTGTGTGTGTGTGTGTGTGTGTGTGTGTGTGTGAGTATGTTTGTGTGTGTGTGTGTGTGTCTCTTTCTTTCTCTCTTTTTGTGTGAATGTGTGCCTCTCTCTCTCTTTCCCTCGCTCTCTCTTTCTGTTTGTATTATACTAACAAATACAACAGCTCTCATTAACCAATCATATGCAAATGTCCCAGTAGGACCATACAGTAGTATAGTGATGGCAGCACATTTCTTTCTGCAGTTCCTTAGACACTCAAAGCTTGTTCTGACCTTTCTCCTCCTCTGCAGGCAGGATGTTCAGTGACCTTTATGGGGAAACTCAGCCAAATTGCAGCTTTAGAAATAAACACCTTTTTCCCCTTCTTTTCAATACGTTTTCTCTGAGTGTGTGTGTGTGTGTGTGTGTGTGTGTGTGTGTGTGTGTGTGGGCTATGTGTTTGCCAGCACTGAATCACTGTCTGTGTAAATGAGAGGCAGAAAGTTAAATAACAACAACATTATTCATTATTCGATCCTAGGACCTTAAAATAGAAAATAGAAGGTATACAATTATACTTATACAGTACCTATGCCTATTCAGGGGAGGACGGGGAGACAGAGAGGGAAGGGGAGAAGGAGGAGGAGGAGGAGGAGGAGGAAGAGAACATCTTGACAAAATTACCTCTCCTTCTGGATGCCATTTGCTTTGACATTTTGAAAGTGGCGAGGAGGTAAAAAAAGGAGAAAAAAACGGGGACTGAGAATAACACACCTCAGTCGACTACACTCCACCCACCTGTCTGAGCAATGCGCTCGCAGGAAGCTGCATGTGTTGCGGGAATCTGCTGAGCAAGGCCTTCACCGTCCAACAGTTAGCCGCAACAACTGCCAAAGCACAAGTCACGATAGCAGCATGACACTCCCCAACAATTACACTGACAAGATTCTTGAAAGATTGTAGTCTTTTAACTAATGGCCCTCATTTAAGCTTTACTCAAAAGACTACCATCTTTCAAGAATCTTTCCCAAATCTTGTCAGTGTAAGGTAGGCTTTAGCTGCACACCAGCTAATGCACCACATCAGCATGAAAATCCAAATGAAGTAAAAAGAAAAAAGAAAAAAATCCCACCATGTATTGGTTCTACCTGTGCACTTAACACAGGTGATCTCACCAATTAGCTGCTCCTCCTAGCTGAAGAGTTGTGCTAATTACAATCAGCTGGTTTAAATGAATGGTTGGCACAGATATGTGGTAGGACTTTTACTTTCTGAAGTTGGACTTTTCCACCTCTGGCCGCACACCTGCTAAAGCACCACATGCAACAAGACTCTGCTAAAGAAGGCCTTAACACTCCCCAACAATTAGCCACACAACTGCTAACGTACAATGTGCAGCATAACATTGCTAAGAAGCTAAGAGAGGCATTTCCAGTCTTCAAGTTAGCAGTGGTTCATGTTAGCTAAAGCACCACCTGTAGCAACACTCTGCTAAGCAAGGCCTTTAAACTCTTCAACAGTTAGCAGCGGAGCATGCTAGCTAAAGCACCACATGCATCATGACTCCGCTAAGGGTACGTTCAGACTTAGCGTCTTTTTCTGACAAAATAAGTTGTGCTTCTTTTGTCAGAAGTTTTCTCATCTTGAAAAAAAAATCTGCCAGCGTTTTTATTCTAAAAGCAGCCGGAAGCGTTTTTATTGCGATAGGCAAGGTGACTAACGTAGACTACGTGTGGACACAAAATATCGTGAAAGAGCTAATGGGGTTGACTATTGCTTTTAGTATGTTATGGCAAAGTTGTGAAGTCATGTCAAACATTTCCCAAAAGCTCAGACACCTAAAACGAGTCGACCGAGTCGACCGATGTTCAACAGTTACAGTGGGACAACTCAGCCAGAGTACCACATGCAGGTAGTGGCACCTTTTCACCTGAAAAATGTTTGACCAGGGTTTGATTTCTTGAACCCCAACATTTTAAGTCCAAACCCTGACCCTTTTGATGAAGGCGCCTGCTAAATCCACTCCCTTTACTTCCATACACTTGAGTCCCTTTACACACGGCGGTGTGGTCCGCCCACAGCTCAGACAGAACACAGCGGTGTGGTCATCAGCTGAGGTTTTGGCCCGTCCAGGGTGACAGTCCGCACAGCACGTCTGCCCAAGCCCTCATCTCACCTCTCTGTTGGACACTCTGTGGATCGATGTGATTTTTTCCCCTCCTAGGTTATATTTTTGGTCTTTTTTAGCCTTGTAGCTCAGACAAGAGATGAGTGAGAGTAAGAGAGGGTGGGAGAGTGGGCACAGGAAGTGACCTCAGGCCGGACTCCAACCTGGGTCTCCGTGGGTACTGGAGCTCAATGTGGCGCGGGACACTGGCGCTACCGCTGCGCTACGCCTCATCCCGGATCGATAGGATTTGACACGTTGTCATGGTGTCAGGGGTGATGGATGTATCTGTTTTTGTTCTGTTTTTTTTGGCTGGAATTCTCTCGGCTTTGTGGAGGCAACCATTACCCTTGAGGAGTTGATTATATTCTTGGTGAACAGTGATTAACCTTCAGAAATGATCAGTCTTGAATATTTGACATTTTACTCATATCACGATATACGCAAGTGTTATGAAATACCAAGACTATAATAACCATTGCAGAGTTGACCTGGAACAGTAACAGTGACATTCCAAAGCAGAGACAGATGAATCATTGATCAAACACCTTCTTTGCTCTGAACACATTCAAGTACATCACAAAATCTTGAAAAGTCTACGTCCTGATGACTGTACATCATACTTCTGTTATCTGAAAACTGTATGTTTTTTAAAATACTATAGTATTAAGGGCATTGCCTCCCACAGTACTGAGAAAGTGTAGGCAGTGTCTGTGTTATATCCTTGAAGATATAAGACTTGGCTTCTCCTCAGGGGCACGTCCAAATTGCCCTCCAAATTCTAGTGCCCCAGCTGAACCCACAGGGGGTAAGAAACCGGCGGCCCGAGCTTGGAGGAACAAATGAGATTCTAGCACGCTGACCTTCATGGGTGGCATACCTCCGAGGCGGTGGCCATTTTTACACTGCGCTGCGACCGCCGCCGCCGCTAAAATTGGCCGTGGTCCCTTCCCTGAGCTTTGGACTGGGTCTGAGCAGCTGCCTGGCTGGATGAGTGTGTGTGTATGTGTGTGTGTGTGTGTGTGTGTGTGTGTGTGTGTGTGTGTGTGTGTGTGTGTGTGTGTGTTGCCCCACGGAAGCCTTTTCCCTCGTATCTGAACCAGTGTGAGAAGGTGAGGACGCACGGCGTCCTACTTCCCTTGATATCAGCAATCTGGTGCCAGGGCAGTGTGTGTGTGCGCGTGTGTTTGTGTGTGTGGGTTTGTGTGAGAGTGTGTGTGTGTGTGTGTGTGTGTGTGTGTGTGTGTGTGTGTGAGATGCAGACTGGAGAACAATCTATAGCAGTTTACAGTAGTATAGAAGTGTAGCTCCTGTGTTGTCGCATCTTGACATTTCGCACACACATGCACTCACACAGACACAAACACACACAGACACAGACACACACTGCTCACTGCTCTGGGTTGTGTGATTCACCTCACTGTGTGTTCACTGTCTGCTGTGTGTTCACTAATTCGGTTAAATTGGGTTAAATGCAGAGAACTGAATTTCCCTCACGGGATCAAAAAAGTATATATTCTATTCTATTCTATTCTATTCTATTCTATTCTATTCTATTCTATTCACACACACACACACACACACACACACACACACACACACACACACACACACACACACACACACAGATGCTCATCATGCTCGCCCAGCCTCCATTCCAACCAGCCTGCCATTCGTTTACTAAATGAGGGTAAACACACTCCCCTCACCACACACACACACACACACACACACACACACATGCTCCAGGGGGTTTGTTTTGGAGTGAATATGTGTTTGCTCGGCAAAGCAGGAGATGCGGGGAATTGGATTAAAATCCATAGTTGCTGAGTGCGGAGCCGATCCGGCCCAGATTGGGTGCGAGACCTGCCGCATGTGGCCCACGCCCGGGCCAGACCCACGCCAGCATCCCATGGCAGCCTGGGCTTGGCGCCGCTGGCCCCTCTGCCTCGGGAATCTCTCTTAGCCTGATGAAAATAGAAAAGAGAAAATCCCCCATAAGCAGCTTTGCTAAATCACATTAACACAAACATTATTTAAGCGCAAACTTATGGCCGTATCGCCGCCTCTGAAGCCCAGATGTTGTGATGAATAATCACTAACCCACAGAGGAATATTTAAGCAAGAAATTGAACGGCTTAATGGGTGAATTAATTTGCCCACTTGTGCTCGGGAAAAGTAAATTAGCTCACCTACTTGAATTCACTTTTAACAATTTTCACAGTCAGTTTTTTTTCCCCTCTCCCCGTTCTCCTCCATCCCAATTTGCGTAAATGTTTTGAAGTCTTAATTTAATAAAAACCGACAGCTTTTCCTCGCAGCTGCGTTCACGTGATCTTTTTTTAATCACAAAGCACTCCAAATGCTCTCGTTTGACATGCCCACTACTTTATTTACATCGACTGCGGGAAGTAAGAGTTCGACAACAACAAAGGCACATGTGTGGCATGTGACGGCCTATGGGGGCGGCCATGACAGACAGAGAGAGAGTCCCTCTGCTGCAAATGAAGCTCGGAATGATGGGGGCCCGTTCTCCGCTTTTTCATCTCGACGCGAGTTCACCTGCGACACGAAAAAAAAAATCAATAGGCATTGACGTGTGTGTGTGTGTGTGTGTGTGTGTGTGTGTGTGTGTGTGTGTGTGTGTGTCTATGTGTGTGTGTGTGTGAGGACACCGTCGGATCAGGCTGCCCTTATTGTGTCATCTCCCGCGACTGACAGATGGACGGAGAGAGAGATTGGATTTGTTTGAGCCTGGCCTTCCTGTTACTCCGATGAAGCCCCCTTCAATAAACAGAGGTGATATTGATGGCACCCAGCTTGTAATTTTTCAACTCCAGCTGATGTGATGTGAGCGTTGTGTATTGTTTAGCAAAGCCTTGTCGAGGAAAACAAAAAAAGGGGAAACAAAAAATCGGATTCTGAATCCAGCTTATTTGCTCTGAAGTTACCAAGTGGAAAATGGACTCGTCACGCCGTAAAGACGAAGGTATTCATCACCGTCCCCTCGCAGAAGAGCCGTGCTGCTGACAGCTCTTGCTCCCTCGCTGGCGGGGAGTCGTGTTTTTTTTTTTTTTGAGGGGGGGGGGGGGGGTTGATGGTGGAGGCGGTTATTTCTGTCTGGGATTTTCACTGGTGCTGACTGCCTCCCGGATCAATTCCCCCTCTGCTTGGGTCCATTCTGGGTGCTGGGTCCGGGGCTTGTAGGCAGGGCTTTGTGCAGGGTTGCTGTGCGGATACTTGGGTCCATTCTGGGTGCTGGTTCCGGGCTTGTAAACAGGGCTGTGTTGCACGGTTACTCTGTGGTTGCTTGGGTCCATTCTGGGTGCTGGTTCCGGGCTTGTAAGCAGGGCTTTGTGCACAGTTGCTGTGTGGATTCTTGGGTCCATTCTGGGTGCTGGTTCTGGACTTGTAAGCAGGGCTTTGTGCACAGTTGCTGTGTGGATTCTTGGGTCCATTCTGGGTGCTGGTTCTGGACTTGTAAACAGGGCTTTGTGCTCGGGGCGCTGTGTGGCTGGTGTGTGGAGAAGGGGGAGGCCGCTAGGGATGGCAGTTCCCTTCTCTCCCCTCTCCTGACCTCCCCTGTGAGTCGGCTATTTGGAGCAGCGCTTTGAAACTTTCCTGCTGCTGTTGACACTTCCTTGAAAAGAAGCTACTGTGCTCTCTGGGAAGAATGCTGTTCGTTGCTAATTAGAAAATGTTTTCATCAAGCCCGAAACCAGGGCACTGTCTTTAATCATATGGTAATGTATTGGTTGCGGTGACTTGAACGAGATGAAAGATTGTTTTTTTCCTTTTTTTCAATTCGCTGTTTTGTTTTCCCAACATCTTCACTGACACTTGGTACAAATAAAATTAGAAGTGGAAAAGGCAACTTAACACTACTTTAG
>NC_085016.1:23579559-23587059 GCF_963854185.1 Sardina pilchardus | reverse complement strand
GCGCTTGGAGTTCAGTGCAAAAACACATCTGGAATATTCTGCTACCATGTGGAAAAAGCTTATATGGTCAGATGAGACTAAGATCGAACTTTTTGGAGACTAAGATTGAAGTTTTTGGACTGAGCTCCAGGCGCTAACCAAACACAGTATACACACCCAAACACACCCAAAACACACCATACCTACTTTGAAGCATGGTGGGGGCAACATTATGTTTTGGGGATGTTTCTCTTCAGCGGGGACTGGGCAATTGGTCAGGATAGAAGGGAAAACGGATGCTGCCAAGTACACCAAAATTCTTGAGGAAAACCTGCGTCCCTCTCCTAAACAGCTGAGGATGGGGAGGTCATTCGCCTTCCAACACGACAAAAATCCTAAACATACTGCCAAAAGAACAAAGCAGTGGCTTAAGGATAGGATGGTGAATATCCTTGAGTGGCAAAGTCAGAGCCCTGACTTAAATCCTATAGAAAATATGTGGATTGACTTGAAGAGAGCAGTCCATCGCCATTCCCTACAGAATTTGACTAAATTTTAACAATTCTGCACGGAAAATTGGGCAAATATTCCCCTGTCTAGGTGTGCAAAGCTATAATAGAGACATATCCAAACAGATTGATGGCTGTAATGAAAGCAAAAGGAAGCTTTACAAAGTATTAAGTCAGGGGTATGATGACTTTCCCAACCCTGTTATTCTAGTTTTACATTTTTTATTAATTTTCAGAACTGTTGACTTTTGTTTCATTATTTTGATGTTGTACAGCTACATTTGTAAATAAAACTGGAAAAGATTTTTTTTAAAATGGGTTTTGATTTCAGGCTGTAAGACAAAAAAAGGAACTATTTCAAAAGGGTATGATAACTTTCTATAGGCACTGTATATGATGTGTTATCATATATTTGGATTACACTGTAATCAATATACATATATATACACACACACACACACACACATATATATATATATACATATATGTTATATATATAGTATTATTATAAAAAAAAAATTATTACAGTGTAATGCATAATTTACACATCAAGAGATATAAAAGGTAAATTAGATAACAATGAACACATATAAAGATATGAAAGGCACAATAGATTATAATGTACACATGTAAAGATGTGATAATATTTTAAGGAAATATATTAATGTTCGTTTGTTAACTCAGTTCGCTTCATACTGTATGTAAATAGATGTAGTTGCCAGATATGGCTGACACGATTATTAATAGATTAATTAAGAAAAGATAATTAACTTGTTGTTCAGTGGCAACAAGTAAATGTTTACAGAAATCAACAACATAAAGTAAACAGTTGCACAAAGTAATTTTCATTTGATTTAATTACCTGAAATGAAATCCAATATTTCTAAAATAACTTGTTTTTTCTTTTTAAAGTATTTAAATGTTTAAATGTTGTCTATATGTTTTCTAAAAACACAGCTTGTCATGAGCCTACTCTCTGTCACACTGGTCGGGTAATATTCCACTGCACTCACCAATTACTAGCCACGCCCTCACTCACTCATTCAATCAGTCACCACACCTGCTGTCACTCTTCACTCATTGACTCTGCCACCTGCTCCTTGTTACTTGCTACTCTGCTCCTGTATTTAAACCCCAGATCTCCAATGGCTCAGTGTCAGATCGTCTGCAACCCAAAGCTCTACTGTTTGTCGGCTATCACAAATCTGACTCCTGTCTTCGACCTGGACCTCATCTCTGTCTGCTCTTCAGGCCTGGTAAACCATCCTGCACTCTGCCTGTCATTACCATTACCTGCCTTTCTGTCTGTGCTATCACCAGTGTTCCTGCTCGCCTGCGCCTGCCTGCCTGCCTACCTGCCCGCCTGCCTGCCAGACGTACGTGTGTTCCCTGAAGCCTTCCTATCCGTGGAGACTACCACCAACCTCTGCCTGCTGTCTGCTCATCCCCCTCACAAGTGCTCTGAACCTGAGACACTCCTCCAGCCGCCCAGCGTGTGACAAACTCATTCAACCGACAGTTCCAGCTCTACATTCACACACTCCCTCTTCCCCTTTTCCTAAGTTTTCAATAAACAGTGGTTCGTAACGCAACTTGGTCTCCTCGTCTGTCCAGGCCCTGACAGTACGATCTGACCACAAACATGGAGCCAGCACACGAACCATCTGCCATGGAGCGGCTTGACCGTGCAGAGGGGGACATCTCCCGGACTGCTGCCGATGTTGCCAGCCTGCTCCAGCTCAACGTCCAGACCCAGCAACAGTTCCAGCAGCAGCATCAACATTTCCAATTGCAACAACAGCAGTCCCACCAGCAACAACAACAACTCAACCAGATTCTACAGACGCTTACTAACCTGACTACCCAGCCCCCGTCTGCTCCTCAGGTTCCTGCTCCAGTGAATCCGCCTGCTCCTGAGGGTCCACCAGCACCTAACGCCCCAGAACCCAAGATCGGCCATCCGGAACGCTTCAACGGTGATCCAGACCAGGTTCGAGCATTTATCACCAGCTGCAGAGTTCAGTTTGCTCTTCAACCCAGAACGTTTGCCACAGAGGGAGCCAGAGTTGGCTACGTCATCACCCACCTGACGGGCCGGGCTCGGCTGTGGGGAACGGCTGAGTTCGAGAGACTGACCCCAGCCTGTGCCTCCTTCAATGCCTTCGCTGATGAGATGTTAAAGGTTTTTGATAATGGGTTCTCAACAGCAGAGGTTTCCCGGTCCCTGATGAAGATCCGCCAGGGAACCCGAACAGTGGCAGACTTCTCCATTGACTTCCGCACCCTGGCACGGCGAAGTGAGTGGAATGCAGCAGCAGTGGTAGACGCCTTCTTCCATGGACTGGCCGACTATATCAAAGATGAGCTGGTTTCCCACGACCTGCCCCAGACATTAGATGAGGCAGTAGCCCTCGCAGTCCGCATTGACCGGCGTGTCCAAGCCCGCAGGCGGGAGAAGGGACGCCAGAGCCAGCCGTTCGCCCGCACCCGGAGCAACGTCTCTACCTCCTTGCCTCCACCCAGCCATCCACATGACCTGTGTGACCAGCCCGAATCCATGGAGATTGGCCGTGCCGTCCTCTCCCCTGAACGGCAGCGACGAATTGCCTCCCGTCTGTGTCTGTACTGCGGGGGAGAGGGGCATCGAGTTGCAACCTGTCCAGTAAAAGCCAGAGCTCACCGGGAGTAGGGGGAGTCCGGTTGAGCTCAATGAATATCCAGTCTCCCCTAAACCGTAAACCCCTGCTTCAGGTCCGCCTCCGTCTTCAAGATTCAACCCACACCATGGCGGCCTTGCTAGACTCTGGCGCTGAGGCCAACATCATGGACACCGAACTCGCTCGTCAGCTGGGGTTGAGAAGCCATCACCTGTCTTCCCCAGTTCCTGCCCGGGCATTAGATGGACATGTTCTGGGCACCGTTACTCATCTCACTACCCCCGTCTCGATGATGCTGTCAGGTAATCACCATGAAACCATCCAGTTTCACCTGCTCCGCTCTCCTGGTCAGCCCATCATCCTTGGCTATCCGTGGCTCCGTCAGCACAACCCTCATGTTGACTGGGAAACTGGAACCATAAGGGAGTGGGGAGACGCCTGTCACCAGTCCTGCTTGAAAGCTGCTGCCCTGCCACTCCATCCCAAGACTGCCAGTTCTGTTCCCGACGTCTCAAGTGTTCCAGTGTGCTATCATGGGCTCCGGGAGGTGTTCAATAAGGTCAAGGCTACTTCACTGCCTCCTCACCGACCATATGACTGTGCCATCAACCTCCTTTCAGGAACCGCACCACCGAAGGGCCGTCTTTACTCCCTGTCCGCCCCTGAAAGAAAAGCCATGGAGGATTACATCAACAACTCCCTGGCGGCTGGAATCATTCGTCCGTCCTCTTCACCTGCCGGAGCCGGGTTTTTCTTCGTTGGTAAGAAAGACGGGTCTCTTCAGCCATGCATTGACTACCGGGGCTTGAATGAAATCACAGTTAAAGATCGTTACCCTCTGCCATTGCTCTCCTCTGCCTTTGAATTACTCCAGGGAGCCACAGTCTTCACCAAACTGGATCTGAGAAATGCTTACCATCTGGTGCGGATACGGGAGGGCGACGAATGGAAGACAGCCTTCAACACCTCAACAGGTCACTATGAGTACCTGGTCATGCCATTTGGCCTCACCAACGCACCAGCAGTTTTCCAGGCTCTTGTGAACGATGTTTTACGGGATATGCTGAACAAATTCGTCTTTGTTTACCTTGACGATATTTTAATTTTTTCTAAGACCCTGCCCGAGCACGTCCGTCATGTCCAGCAGGTCCTTCGTCGACTCCTCGAGAACTCCCTATACGTCAAGGCAGAGAAGTGTGAGTTTCATGCCAGCTCCGTGGCTTTCCTGGGGTATATTGTGGCAGAGGGAAGCATCCAGATGGATCCAGCCAAAGTGTCGGCGGTGGTTACGTGGCCCATACCGGAGAACAGGAAGAAGCTACAACAGTTTCTGGGGTTTGCCAACTTTTACAGAAAGTTTATATGTAATTACAGTGTTATTGCATCCCCTCTCACTGCTTTGACCAGCACCAAACAACCGTTTACCTGGACCCCGGCAGCCAACAAGGCTTTTGACACCCTTAAGGCTCGGTTCACCTCTGCTCCCATCCTCCAGATGCCTGATGCGGTTCGCCAGTTTGTGGTGGAGGTGGATGCCTCAGATGTGGGGGTCGGGGCAGTGCTATCTCAACGGGCAGTGGAGGATGGCAAGCTGCACCCCTGTGCATTCTTCTCTCGCCGGCTATCTCCGGCGGAGCGTAACTACGACATTGGCAACCGTGAGTTACTGGCTGTTAAGCTTGCCTTGGAAGAGTGGCGTCACTGGCTGGAGGGTTCCATGGTCCCGTTTCTGGTCTGGACAGATCACAAGAATCTGGAATACATCCAATCTGCTAAGAGACTGACTTCCAGACAATGCCGCTGGGCTCTGTTCTTCACTCGGTTCAACTTCACACTCTCCTATCGACCTGGATCACGCAACACAAAGCCTGACTCACTCTCCCGAATGTTCCAGGGGGACGAGACATGTAAGGAGGATCTGACGCCCATCCTTCCAAGCCCCTGTGTTGTCGCAGCATTGACCTGGGACATTGAGAGACAGGTGCAAGAAGCCATACGAGACCAACCTGCCCCCAGTGCTTGCCCCACTAATCGTCTCTTTGTTCCAGAGAACTTAAGGTCTCAGGTCATCCAGTGGGGACATGACTCTCCCCTTGCCTGTCACCCCGGAACCACACGCACCCTCCACCTCCTCTCCCAGCGCTTTTGGTGGCCCTCTTTACGGAGGGAGGTCCGGGAATTCGTGAGGGCCTGCCCTACATGCAACCAGCATAAGTCCTCCAACCAGCCGCCATCTGGGTTTCTCCAACCTCTGCCTGTGCCCTTGCGACCCTGGTCTCACGTCTCCCTGGACTTTGTAACCGGACTACCCCCATCTGACGGACACACAGTTATCCTCACAATAGTGGATCGTTTTAGCAAGATGACCCACTTTGTGCCACTTCCCAAACTACCATCAGCGAAGGAGACTGCCCAATTAGTGCTGGAACACGTATTCCGAGTCCATGGTCTGCCCAGGGATGTTGTCTCGGACCGGGGTCCGCAGTTCGCTTCGGTCTTTTGGAAAGAGTTCTGCTGTCTTTTAGGGGCCACAGCCAGCCTCTCTTCGGGCTTCCACCCCCAGTCTAATGGCCAGACGGAGCGCATGAACCAAGAGTTAGAGAAGGCCCTCAGATGTACAGCTTCACGTAACCCCCGGGCTTGGGCTCAACACCTGCTGTGGGTGGAATATGCCCACAATTCGCTCACCAGCTCTGCCACAGGCCTCTCTCCCTTTCACTGTGTTTATGGATACCAGCCACCTCTGTTCGCTAGTCAGGAGAGGGACGTCACCTGCCCATCTGCCCTCGCCTATGCTCGCCGTTGCCGCCGCATCTGGTCCCAGGCCCGTGCCACTCTCCTTAAGTCTGTCGCCAGCTACACTACTGGGGCTAACCGGCGGAGGACTCCAGCCCCGGCCTACTGTGTGGGCCAGAAGGTGTGGTTATCTGCCCGGGACCTGCCATTACGGGTGGAATCACGCAAACTGGCACCTCGTTACATTGGGCCCTTTCCCATTCAGAAGATCTTCAGCTCGACTGCAGTTCGGCTCCAGTTGCCCAGGTCTATGAAGGTACACCCAACCTTTCATGTCTCTAGGCTGAAACCTGTTTACGAAAGCCCCCTGGTCCCGCCCGCCCCACAACCGCCTCCTCCACGCCTCATTGAGGGGGGCCCAGTCTACACTGTCCGGCAGCTGCTCAAGTCACGACGACGGGGCAGGGGCATCCAATATCTGGTAGATTGGGAGGGTTACGGGCCTGAGGAGAGGACGTGGGTTCCTGCTGGGAGGATTGTGGACCCGACGCTCATCTCCGACTTCCACCGTCTACATCCTGACCAGCCCTCTCTCCGGCGGGGTCGGCCGAGGGGTTCTCGTCGTGTGTCCTGCCCTCTGCCTGAGTCTGAACCTGATCTTGACCTGGCCTCAGAACCGGGGTATCCTGATGACCCTCCGGCTGAGGATGATGAGGAAGTGCAGGCAGTCTCCGAGGACGAGGCCATGGAGACTGACCGGTCCGAGGAATTCTGATCCTCCGCCTGGTTCCTCCTCCAGCCCTGTTTGGTGGGGCCTCTAGGGGACTTCTGGAGCCGTCCCTTAGGGGGGGGGTTCTGTCATGAGCCTACTCTCTGTCACACTGGTCGGGTAATATTCCACTGCACTCACCAATTACTAGCCACGCCCTCACTCACTCATTCAATCAGTCACCACACCTGCTGTCACTCTTCACTCATTGACTCTGCCACCTGCTCCTTGTTACTTGCTACTCTGCTCCTGTATTTAAACCCCAGATCTCCAATGGCTCAGTGTCAGATCGTCTGCAACCCAAAGCTCTACTGTTTGTCGGCTATCACAAATCTGACTCCTGTCTTCGACCTGGACCTCATCTCTGTCTGCTCTTCAGGCCTGGTAAACCATCCTGCACTCTGCCTGTCATTACCATTACCTGCCTTTCTGTCTGTGCTATCACCAGTGTTCCTGCTCGCCTGCGCCTGCCTGCCTGCCTACCTGCCCGCCTGCCTGCCAGACGTACGTGTGTTCCCTGAAGCCTTCCTATCCGTGGAGACTACCACCAACCTCTGCCTGCTGTCTGCTCATCCCCCTCACAAGTGCTCTGAACCTGAGACACTCCTCCAGCCGCCCAGCGTGTGACAAACTCATTCAACCGACAGTTCCAGCTCTACATTCACACACTCCCTCTTCCCCTTTTCCTAAGTTTTCAATAAACAGTGGTTCGTAACGCAACTTGGTCTCCTCGTCTGTCCAGGCCCTGACACAGCTGACCTCTTCTGTAATTAGAGGATAAGAGACGTATATACCGGTATTTAGCACAAGGTGCTGCATTGCATTACAATGTTAAATCCCATATATACAT
>NC_085016.1:23572059-23574559 GCF_963854185.1 Sardina pilchardus | reverse complement strand
GCGTTCCCCAGGAGCTTTTTTTTTTTTTAACTGTTTAGATGCGTTCACCTCTGACGGCATTAACCCGTTTCCATGGTGCCGTATCCGAGTGTTCCGTGTTCTGATGGATGGGCAGAGTGGCGACCCGGTCATGTGCTGCCCGTTCTCTCTCTCTCTCTCTCTCTCTCTCTCTCTCTCTCTCTCTCTCTCTCTCTCTCTCTCTCTCTCTCTCTCTCTCTCTCTCTCGCTCGCTCGTGCAGTGGTCAGCGCCGCTGGCAGATCTATTATTAGGATCAGTGCCATGGATCAAGCCGTCACCCGTGGCAATCCGTCTGAAGCACCCTCTCACCCTCCCACCTCAGCCTGGGGAGCCACGGCAGGGAGGCCATTTTGAGAATAAACATTCCCATGAATCACTTCTCACAGCAGCCCAGGGAGGACAGCCTACCACTGCAGAGTATGCCAGCAGAATGAGGTGGACTATAGAGGTGTGTGTGTGTGTGTGTGTGTGTGTGTGTGTGTGTGCGCGCGTTGTGAGAATTTTAATCCGCCTGGAGAGGCTTTGTTTTCGCTGTTGTTTTGATGTTGAATGGCAAGACATGCCCGCTGTTGCTCTAAACATGTCCCCCACAGATTGAAGCCTTTTTGAACCAGTTTGTCAGGTGCTCTGTCATTTAAAAAGGAGACTGCCCCAGATTCGACTCTGGTAAACAAATGAATACCTGGTGCCTGCGCGCACTCACACACACACACACACACACACACACACACACAAACCAACACACAGTCACCAACAGATGCACACAAACACACTCACACACACACACACACACACACACACACACACACACACACACACACACACACACACACACACACACACACACACACACACACACACCTCCTGGGCTCAGCTTTCAAAGTAATCAAACTGATGTGGGTGATTTGTCAAAATAATACATTTGCTTTGCAAAACACCGGCGGAGAATAAATAGCTGAGACACACAGATGGGCAGGCCGGCTTTGTTGTTGGGTGCTGAGGGCAAACTACCTCTGATGCCCCTCTCACACACACACGGGCCGCCACGACCCCGATGAGCACCTCCCAGTGTGTGCTGCAGACAGAGATTAATTACCGAGAGGACACAGTGTGTGTGTGTGTGTGTGTGTGTGTGTGTGTGTGTGTGTGTGTGTGTGTGTGTGTGTGTGTGTGTGTGTGTGTGTGTGTGTGTGTGTGTGTTTGATGAGGTGGAGGCAGGTGTGTAACTGTGGAGGTAGTGATAACGCACAAATTGAACGGAGTATGAAATAGCAAACACACAGACACACACACACAGACACACACACACACACACACACACACACACTCATCTCTGTCCTTTTTTCAATCACTCCCCTTATTCTTCTCTCTCCATCTCTCTCTCTCTGTGTCCATTTCTCTGCCACCACCTCTCTCTCTCTCTCTCTCTCTCTCTCTCTCTCTCTCTCTCTCTCTCTCTCTCTCTCTCTATCAATTCAATTCAATTCAAGTCAAATTAGCTTGTTTGGCATGACAATAATATTGTGTTGCCAAAGCTTATATATTTGGTAATAATAAGACAGATAAAAACAATAATGAAAGAAATGAATCTCTCTCTGTCTCTCTCCCCCCTCTTTCTCTCTCTCTCTCTTTCATGTCCGCTGATGGATCACTGATCTCATTTAATATTAAAGGCTTTGAGTGCGAGAGCAAACTTAGTGTCTGCTCGTGCCATTCCTCTCCATCCTAAAGATTCTCAATTTCAGAAAAGAATATTGTAAAATGACTGTGTGAAATGGCAGCCAGGGTAAATGTAAAGAAGTGGTGTTGTCTGATTAAAGGTACACTATGCAGGTTCAGTATGTAAATAAGTGGTGTTGTCTAATTAAAAGTACACTATGCTAAATGTAGGCCTAAATAAGTGGTGTTGTCTGATTAATGGTAGACTATACAGGTTCCGATATTTTTGGCAATTGTAGAGCTCCCCTTGGAGTAGTAATGTATTTATATTTTACTTGCCGTTGTAAATAGCCTAATTCTCATAGCTTGTTTACCCTGTACCCAATGAATACAGTATGTTTTTGTTCTGGAGGTGACGGATCGACAACAGGCAAAAACTCCAAAAGCTATATCTACTGACAAGGTAATTTTTCACAATTTTTGCGAGATGGCGCTTCGAGGGTGCTGTTCTTGAAGTTGCATGGCTGGTTCTCTCCTTAGTGCCAGTATGCTGTATGGCTATGCTAGGTGAACAATTACCCTATTACAAGGTCGTTTACCATCAAATTGGTTTTGGAAAGGTTAAATTAAGGTGACAATCTTGTAAAGTGTACCTTTAATTTCATAATTTATACTTTTTATAAAGTCACTCTTCAAGGCAGCTCATCGGAGTCGTGACCAGACCCTATTCTGTGTATTTTGAAGTTGCTTCCACACTGTTTTTGTTTCATATGTGAAGGGTCAAGAGTGAAATCACACAGTGGGACGTCAAATGGACTTTCT
>NC_085016.1:23564559-23567059 GCF_963854185.1 Sardina pilchardus | reverse complement strand
CCAGTGTCTCCAGTGACCCCGGCCTCTTCCTGCCCCAGAGTCTCCACAGAGCATTACGACACACACTGACTGTGCTGCTCCACACCCTCATGACATCAGCACGGAGCACAGCTGCCACAACACACACAACTCTGAGAACTCTGAGAACATTCCGGAACTCTCCGCCTCTGCTGAACTGCAGCTAGGAATGTTCAAGCCCCAAGATTCTCAGTGCAATTATGTTTGCAAGTGTGTTTCTCTTATGGCAATTTACAAGCCCTGGTTTCTGCAAAAGGTGGGGCATTGTGTAAAATGTAAAACACTGTACTATCTTATGACAAATATATACGCGTTCTTAATTAGGAAAAGTGGTTGTCTTTGAACCATTCTGAATCAAATATGTAACATGTTGCATGTTTTGCAAACATAGCATTGTGTTTTTATTATCATGTTTTTATATGTTTGGAAAAAGAGTTGTACTTTGTATGGACAAAAGCTATCAAGTCTGCATCATGTTGTTGTGATACTTTTGCCAACATTTCTATGTGGACACTGACAGCCTGTCTATAAAACAGACAATTTCACAGCAGGGAGAAATCCATGTCACCTGCCTTCCAAGTAAGAGTCCTTTGTGTATTACGCTGTTGGATCTTGTCTGACAGTTGTCCCAGACCAATTCCAAGATGCCCTAGGCAAGATTTCAGCTGGTGCCCCTTCACTTCTAGTCAATTCTACCACCAATTACCTTGCCCGTACACTTTGATAGAGACAGCAAAGATTTGGGTATTTGAGGCTTCAGGGGTAAGGGACTTTGGATGGGTACTGAAAAAGTCCAAAAGTGATTCTGAAGAGACAGGAGCATAGTATGTGAACTCTGGTAGTTACATTATATAAGATGATAAGAGTTTGAAAGACCTTAAGCCATCATGTGATTACATTGCAAACACAAGCAGCAAGAGACTGTTATACTATAGCTAAACTATAGTTTGCTATATTGACTCAACAATGATGAAAATATAGAAATACAAACATTTGGCTGATATAGGAAGCCAATGAAAAGTAACTAGCTGAGGAGTTCCATGTGTCTTCTTTTGGTTGATTAAAGACCAGATATGCCACTGCATTTTGAACTAGAAAAGCACTCCGAGAGCACAGACCTCCGCTAAGCCAAAACATAACCGCTTCCTGGATCCAGACGGTGATCACTACCAACATGTATTTGTTTCTTCCTCAGGTCATTTCAGACCTTTCCTGAATTTCATCAAAATCAATCCATAACTTTTTGAGTTATCTTGTGGCAAACCGACTAACAGACAAACAAACAGACGAACAGACAAACAAATGCCGATGAAAACATAATCTCCTTGGTGGAGGTAATAATCTGCAATGGTGTCATAACGCAAAAACAAGAGGCCTGCTAACAATGCAATGCAATAGTCCAGTTGGCAAAGAACTATGATCTATCAAAGAAGGTGTGGGCTTACTGTGTTGGATCAGTTGTGATATTCACAACATTGTATAAGATAAACCAACATAAATGTGCCATTATGACTGAATGAGTCCATCAAGTAGCCAAACTAGCTAACTAGCTACAGCAACTAACTAACAGTAGCAGGGCTTGCCTATTTACTTAGCTATATTGCTATGTTATTGTGAGCCTTTTTGGATTATGAAATATTACATTTACAGTACCATTCACATCCTATGAGTAGTATCAAAAAGTATTAGAAAAACACTAGATTTATACATGTTTAATGATCAACCCCCCCCCCCCCACCTTATTTGCATATTCATATTCTCCATCATATGATGCAAATGTCTGCCACCATATATAGTCAGTGCAGAGAGGATATGTTGCACAATGTTTCTGAATGACACTGTGTATCATACAGATCTGGTTATGTTGTGAATTTAGCTCAAACTAATTATCATTATGGAACAGAATGTTGATACTCTGTAAGCCTAATCATAATCAAATTCTGGTTTGCTGTGACTACAACGAATGTGTTGCAAACTGAAATTAAAAAAAAATATATATTTTTTTTATAGAGCATTTTTTGTAGTCGCGCTGTACTGCTGCTGTAAACACCACCCACATTAGAGGTCAGGATTTCTGCTGACCCTTCCTTCACCCAATCAACAGCGAGCGCTAATTCCTCACATGGCTGTTCATTTGGTGGCTGGTGCGAAGCTTCTTATCCCCGCGCTGCAGAGGAGCCCTGAACAGTACTCTGCCTCTCAATCATTCTCTTTCTGCCTCCGACACAATTTATTCATTGGAAAGAAAAAAAAACAGAGCAGCGTGAGGCAGCTTTTATACCAAGCCCCATATTTGAGTTGAGAGTTTTCACTCCTAATCCACATGGAGCTTAAGAAAAGCATACAACATATATGTGAATATATGGATGTGTGTGTGTGAGTGTATTGTGTGTCTGTGTGCCAGTGTGCATGTGTGTCTGAATGTGTGTGTGTGTGTGTGTGTGTATGTGTGTGAGAGTGTATTGTGTGTCTGTGTGCCAGT
>NC_085016.1:23554559-23557059 GCF_963854185.1 Sardina pilchardus | reverse complement strand
GCTGCTGGTAAGTGGTAGAGAGTGTGAGCCCTTTTGCCACCTTGTTTTTCTGTGCAGTAAGTGAGGAGCTGCAGCCTGTCCCAACAGCTGGGCGACAAACGGCCTTCACGCTCGCAACACACAAGAGATGAGAGCGCAGAGACACATCCACCCTGTGTGTGTGTGTGTGTGTGTGTGTGTGTGTGTGTGTGTGTGTGTGTGTGTGTGCCTGGAGGGTTGGCAGAGATACAACATTCATTCACTCTACATTCATAGCTCACACTGGGGCATCCAAGCCTTTCTGATAGCGTGGTCTTTTCGCTTGTGAGTTAAGTCATGGTGCATCCATGTGTCATGGACACTATGCATTAAGCACATCAGGCCTGTACTGTGGCTGTGGGTGAGCAGTATTGATACCAGCCTATACCTCGAAGTGACTTAGACAAAAAATCAGCTCAATGTCGGTACACTCAACACATGCTGAGTGATTGCACTGGGTTGGTATTAGGACATGCATGCTCTCTGAGTGTGGTTGAGAGGGCATTGCTGCTTGTGGTTCGCCGGTGTTAGTTTGAACATATTTTGGAAATAAATTTTTTTTATAAAAAATAGTCAATGGAAGCCACAAATGTCAGACTAGCAGCGAGCAAGGAATATTTCGCTGGATTGTATGCCACTTTGGTGAGGTACTTTGGTAAGGTAACCAGGCTCGTCGTAAAAGTCTAACTTTATCTGGCCTTTTTCCATCAACAAAGCATACAACGGAACTGGGTTTACTCATCATTGACGTATTTCTGTTCTTTTTTGTGTGTTTAAAAGGTCTATTGTCATATCATAGTGTAGATCATTCCATGTCCATATATGGGCCAGTACTCCTCAACAGGTTTTTGATCATTCTCAGCTCCATTCTCTCATCACGCCACTGCATCTCTTATCTGCACCCCATCCCCCATGCTTATGAAAGCATTAAATCATTCATTGCTACCACATCCACACACAGAGACACAGAGACACAGAGACACAGAGACACACACACACACACACACACACACACACACACACACACACACACAAAGAGAGAGAGAGAGAGACACACACACACACAGACACACACACACAGGCACACACACACACACACACACACACACACACACACACACACACTCATCCTCCGCTCCGCCGTGTGACTCGCTGACAGGTGCTGGCACGCAGGCATGGAGACGTCAGTGAGACTCGCCATCCATATTCAGGAGCAGAGGTTCTCTCACCTTTTACATACACACACACACACACACACACACACACACAGAGTCACACTCACCAACACACACACCTACACACAAGTGCACACACACACATCCTTCCCCTGAGGGACCGGTGCTATGGCAACCCCCTCTAAGCCTCTCTCTGCCAATCAGGGGCTGGTGTACCTGCGCTGTTGTGGGAGAGGCAGCGTGCGATGCACAAGGGCCTGAGCGAATAGAGTCAGGTATTCACTCACACGATAATTAATTTACCTGTAAGCCCTAACTCTGCTCTCTCTCTCTCTCTCTCTCTCTCTCTCTCTCTCTCTCTCATTCTATCCCTTTTTTCTGTTTTTCCCTTTCTCTCCTCTCTCCTCTCTCTCTCATTCTATCCCTTTTTTCTTTTCTCTCTCTCTCTCTCTCTCTCTCTCTCTCTCTCTCTCTCTCTCTCTCTCTCTCTCTTGGTTGCCGTTGCAGAGAATCGTGCCCTTCAGGTGAAATGGGAAAGCATCCGTTGATGGAGGTACACAATTAACATCAAAAAACAAATTACCCGCATCACACTTAGGGGGTAGCATCAGCAGTGGTGCAAGAAATTAATTTATGCTCGCTTAATCATCTGCCTGCTCCCATGGAACAGGAAGGGCCGCGGCCCCGTGCCAGGGAGCCCCTCAGTGCATCAACAAATCCAACACAAATATAGAATATCACATATAAAATTAAAAAAAGGTGTTTTTCCCCTCTCTATTCTCTTTATGTGTGTGTGTGTGTGTGTGTGTGTGTGTGTGTGTGTGTGTGTGTGTGTGTATGCATGCATGTGTGAGTTTGTGTGTGTGTGCATGCATGACTTGTGCGTTTGTGTGTGTGTGGGAGTGGGGCTTTGTTAGATCATGTGTGTGGGTATGTGTACGTTTTCTCTAGCCATCTCAGTAGCTTGGCGATGCCGGCAGGGTGTGAGTGTTAGATATGACTTCCACCTCGTGAGCTAATCCACTCTGCGTCTGCGGGACACCTCCGCTGGCTTTTAAGCTATTATTTACTGTACATTGCCCCGCCGTCTCGTGTCAAGTGCTCGCTCGCGGTCGGAGCGGCGAGGATGGCCCCCAAACAGGGGGAGCGTGCGTGGAAGGGAAAGGGCTTTTAAGCGCTGAGATGCTGTGGTGGTTGCTCAATAGAGGATGGGAGGAGGTGGGGAATGGAGTTATTCTCTGTAGCTGTCATGTAAGGGCAGAATTGTTCCAGTCCATCCGTGTTTGAGTATTTCTGCTGTTTCTAGG
>NC_085016.1:23537059-23547059 GCF_963854185.1 Sardina pilchardus | reverse complement strand
TTTCAACTGCTGATCTGAACTTATTTGATTTTTAAATGATTTATGAACAATACAGGGATGCACAAAGTCAAAGTAGCAGTCTTCCCAACTCTCATTCTCTCTCTCTCTCTCTCTCTCTCTCTCTCTCTCTCTCTCTCTCTCTCTCTCTCTCTCTCTCTCTCTTCTCTCTCTCCTCTCTTCCTTTGACTCCTGCAGAAGTGACTGATTGGGATGTTCTGCCGGCGATGGCTCTCTGTAAGCGCAATGGCTTTTTAATTACCGCCGCTTTCTCTGCGGCTCAAACGGATGCGCATTGTCAAAGCTGCAGATGCCAAGGCAAACTGCTGGGGAGAGCCGCGCTTCACCGGCACCAGCTGTTCCTCAGCCGTATGGACTATTACATTAATTACGCCGAAAAACACTTTGACCCGCTGTAAGCTGTGCACATAACCAAGATGAAAACAACAATTTAACAGGTTCATTTAATCATTCATGAGTAGGGCTGGGACAACGCATCGACTTAACCGATTAGTTCGACGCAAAAAATACGTCGGTTCAAAATATGCGAATCGACACGTCGTCAAAATCAAAACAAGGTTGGCGGCAACGTGAGTGACTCCTCAGAATTTCAAAAGTGCAAGGCACTGCAGCACGCACTCGTTCCTCTACTGCGTTTCTCTAACTATGGGCCGCGGACGGAGCTGCACCGGTCCGCAATGTAGAGAGACTGCTGGTCTGTGAGGCGTGGAGTGAAATTAGGCTTGGTGCTTCACCTGATAATTGACCTTTCGCCAGGAGCGTTCTAATTACGCCCCCCTGTATTGTGGGAGAATTCTGTTGTCAAGTCCGACATTCTGTCCGACATCAGCTGATTTTTGTCGATAGTCTTACTAGCGGCTAGCTAACTCTTAACGGCCTAGCAGCATATTTGTTTACATTGTCAGATAATATTGAAAATATAAAAAATCTAAAGTGTCAGAATAAATGTGTGTATCATGATTGAAGCAGAACCTTTCTGACAATGTATGTGGGCACAACATTAACGTTACATGCACAATCAGCGTTAGGGGAGAAGTTTATCCCAGCCAAAGAAAATCTGACGCTCGTCTGCGCAATTGATGAAGCAACCGCGGCCCGACAGAAAAAGAAAACAAAAGTTTCAGCTATCAGGAGGAAATACTTGCTAATTCGATGTGAATAAACATACAGCAACACAATTAAGTGTTGGTATGAGCGTTCATTGAATGCATGCATGTGCGTGTTTGCGCGACAGAAACTGAAACTAATCGATAACGTTGGTGGCAAGTTCCGTTCAACCTGCTGTTTAATTATTTAACTACATTTAATAGAACAACGTGGATTCTTGATACAGAGCAGAGTATAGTTCAGTCAAATTTGAATATGGTCAAAAGATTGTAGCCTTAGTCTTTCATCTAAAAATCTCCAGATCAGTGATTTACGCCTATCTGCTCGGCCGTAATACATAGACTAAAGTTGGTACGTGTTTCCTGAATCCTTACATTCAGAGATTCAAATGGAATTTCATTAAAAAACATGTCAATTTTGTCTCCATTTGCCTACCAGAGTTTGATGCTTGTATGAGGGAAACATCCCAAAACAATAGCACCCATATTATTGCTGTTGTTTTCAGAAGTACTGTATTTATCATGCAACCATGCAAAAGCTATTGTAATTATACTGTATCTTACATTACTAAAGCAGGTCTCTGATTTTTTCACAAACTTTTTGTGAACAATGTTAGCATTTAAAACATTGACTGCTTTGAAGTGAAAGTACACTTAATGCAGCATAATAATAATTATAATAATGATCATCATAATGATGATTTGATGGGGGTATACAGTATGTGTAGGTGGGCCCTATGGCCCCAAAGTCCCAAAGACTTCAAATAAGCCTACTTAACTTGTCATTTTATTGATGACAGTTGGGATCTTGTCCCCTTCAATTTGACAACACTCCCAGTGTTTTCAAGGCTTCAAGGTTTTATTGAATGCTACCTCTGACTTAGAATGCATTACTTTGCACTTGCATAGTCTTTCATTTTGGAATTTTAAGAGCAATAAACATACATTGCAATGTTTTATTTCATTCAGATATGTAAATCAACATGTATATATTGCAATTAGTCAATTAGTGGGGAGATAATCGATAATCGAATCGAATCGAAATCGAATCGAACTGAAAAAATGAATCGTTAGATTAATCGATGCATCGAAAAAATAATCGCTAGATTAATCGTTTAAAAAATAATCGTTTATCCCAGCCCTATTCATGAGCATTTAAAGTTGCACGCATGTGTGGACAAAAAGTGGCTATTTACCAGCAAACACACCTGCATTGATATAAATTGAAATTGTATGTCACTAAGGCATGCTTATGCTGAAGAGTAGTTCCATTAGTGGTCGACAGATCACATCAACACATAACTAGACAGACAGATAGCCAGTCAGATTTGTACAAATTACATGACCTTTCATGCAATTGTCAGCACTGTAAAATGCAGAATGGTAACTCTTTACTTGAAGGTATGGGTAACACTTTACTTGATGGGTGAGTTCATAACACATTCACAGCAGCTATCATAAACTGCATACTGTAATGCATTCATGACTGTTTTATGAGACATGACTCAACATTCATACCGAACCTCTCATGAATGTGGAAGACAGAATGACGACCACTTGTTGTGTACTGTAGATGAGAAATGTAGTTTGAATTCAAACAAAAATGGAATGGTATGGATGTAGCTTCAGATTTTGTGTAAGTTGTGGTAGCGCATTGCAAAAGAACGAAATGTGTTCAAGGTGGGCCTACATTTCATTTGCGTTGGATTTTTACAATGGTATCAAATGTGATTCAGCCCATCATAATCGGACCGGAACTATCTGTTTTAGAAACCCAAGTATCTCTATGCACCTCTTTCTATCGACTTATGATCATCGATGTGCAGTTCTTATCCTCCATAAATGTGCATATTTATGGAGAATATTTAATGGAGGATATATTATATGAAGGCCTTCTGCAGGTGTCTTGACATTTTTGAAACTGTATCAGTATCACCCTCTGAAAACACATTGTGTTGGATGAGGTAGTGGAATTGTTCTAATACAGGAAAGCATAGCAAGCCCAGTCGATTGTTTTACTCTGTCTAATAAGTCCCATTACCCAATTTCCATTAAAAGAAACATAGCGTGAAATATTCCATCAATAAAGGGGGCTAAGATCAAGCATACAATATTGCAATTACTGCGCTTTAGTTGTGGCAGATGAAAATGTATGCGCACAGTCAATCACTGCAGAGCGGCATATTTAATGCATAAACGCCTGGTTAATATTATGGATGAAATCATTATCTGATGGAGACTACGGTGGTGAACACAGGAGGGTTTAACCTAACCTGATGCTTGGTATTTTGGGCAGTGTGAGAGAGAGAGAGAGAGAGAGAGAGAGACTAATGGAGAGAGAGAAAGAGAGAGAGAAGAACAGAACAAGGGCTGAGAGAGGATGACAGACAGAGAAAGAGAGAGAGAGAATATAATAAAATGAGAGGGGGAGAGAGAGATACTGTAGAAACTGAAAGAGAGAGTGAGAATGTGAGAAGAAAAGAGAGAGAGATGAACAGAACACAGCCTGAGAGAGGATGAGAGACAGAGAGAGTGAGAATGTGTGAGAAAAAAAGAGGGAGAGAGAGAGAGAGAATGAGAGTGATAAATATTCATGGCCGCAGGATGTAGCAGTCAGAAAATGGATTCTGGGATTGCCTTCTTCTGAGCAGCACTTGTGCTTGGCGTGGGGAAAGGTGAGGCTTCAAAGGTACGCCGTGCACCAGAGCCACTACCCAGAGCACAATTGGCCTGCTGCAACCTTTAAAAAAGAGGGAAGGGGAATAGCAATGCAAAAGAGCATAACTGCATTCTCTTGTTGATTTTTGTCTGCTTCTCTTGTGTGCAGTCAGTGTGTCTGGCGGTTTTGAAACTTCACTTTGTTAAAAGCACATTTACTGACTTTAGGGGTCAGACCAACAGCCCGTAACGCCACAGACTTGTTTACTCCAATATTCATAAATTAGACCACAGTTGGTGCATATGTCTAATTATGTAGCTATTTATATAACATGGAACTTGAAGAAGTTCCATGGAAATGGCTGTGTTCAAAGAAATGGCTGTGTTCAAAGGCACAGTAAACCTGTTCAGGATAGAATCGTAACAAACAGTCTCAGAATCTCTCAGTCAGGACCAGATGCTGGCCTGTGATGAGAAATGACCAGTTGGAAGATGACATGTGTGTTCATGCGTGCGGGTTTGGGTGGGTGTTGGAGTGTACGGGTTCATGTATGTGCATTTATGCGCGCGAATGTGTGCATGCATCCGTGTGTGTGTGTGCGTGCATGTACAGTATGTGTGTTTCTGTGTGTGTGTGCGTGTTTCTCTCTCTCCCTCTCTCTCTGGGGGGGGGGGGGGGGGGGGGGGATAAAGCCTCCCACTGTGAAGTTATCATAAGCCCGTTCAGAGACACTCTGAGCAGAGTGTTAGGTGCCAGTTCAATGCCACCACGTCATGGGGGTCTCTGGTCCTCCTCTGAGAACAATGCCTTTGTCTTCACTCTTAAATATCACTGCATGGATTCACATCTTGGTTTGACAATGACACACCAAGGACAGACGGCTCACGTCAATCAACGGCAAGCAGCTGTAATTTCTATTTATACACACACAGGTCAAAACAAGAAGCAAATCGATTTAGCATGGTGAAACTCCTGGGAGAGTAGTGAGGAGAAAGGAAACAAACATGTGTACACATACACACAGACACACAGACACACACACACACACACACACACACAGACACACACACAGACACACACACAAACACACCACTCACAAACACACACACACACACACACACACACACACACACACAATTGCTCCAATTGCATTCCTCCCCATCCAAAAAAGGGGGGATATTTAAAGGAGCTCTAAACGATGTTGGATCTCCATCTCCTGATTGGCTGGAACGGTTGGTTATGTTTTTATGGTTCAGGCTAGCCTGGAAAATCCAGACCCTGGTAATCCAAGATTAAGGGTCTGGCCACGAATAATGTACTGGCCCAACTCGAGCGGCGGCAGCAAGCGTTTGAAAATCTCACAGCACGGAATTGGATAACACTAAGACCAATGTTTACTGACTTCCAATGTTGCAGCGCTTTCGTTTCTCGCGATACACGGGGCAAAACTAACGTGCATCATTACTCACTGCCAGAGTCTCTTGCAGACGCAATTCAAGTTGTGCTCTCACGAGAACTCTGGATTTCCAGGGTTGGTCCAGGCTAGACCAAATTGTTTTTGTTGCCGTTTCAGGAGCCTGAGCTGTCCACAGAGACAGTGTTTTTTTTTTTACAGTGTATTCAGGGCACAGGCAGCTAGCAGATGGTGAGGTGACGTGACCAAAAATGTTGTAGCATCGCTTAGAGCGTCTTTAATGGGAGACAACACACTGAGAACTGAACACAGGTGCCCCTAAAAGTCAAGGAATGAAAAGATAAAAAAAGAAGGGAATAAAACTGGAGAAGGAGAAGAGTAAGCAGAAGAAGGTGGAAGA
Organism: Sardina pilchardus; assembly: GCF_963854185.1. Classification (NCBI taxonomy): domain Eukaryota; kingdom Metazoa; phylum Chordata; class Actinopteri; order Clupeiformes; family Clupeidae; genus Sardina; species Sardina pilchardus. Next base: position 23,541,462 of record NC_085016.1, on the reverse strand, counting down.
AAGATCATCTCACTGTCTCCTTTGATATTTTTAAAAATGCATTGGTGATCTATCAGGCAGCAGCCAAGAAAGCCAGAGCCAAACATTTCTCAGACATCATAAATAAGAATTCTCACAGACCCCAAATTTTGTTTGGCACCATCAACTCTATTATCAACCCCCGCTTAGCTCCAGAGGCTGAAGCATCCACTGCCATCTGTGAGAAATTCTTAAAGTTTTTCACTGACAAAATTGAAAACATTAGATCTTTGTTTAACCCTTCTCTGTCTGACACCTCACCTGGTTGCCCTGGTGCTATAGCTATTTTTGACAGGTTCCAACAGGTTTCTTTATCAGAGTTGAGGGACATAGTGCTGCATATGAAACCCACATCTTCCCCTTATGATGTTGTCCCCTCCCGTATCATTAAGGATAGTTTTGATACCGTTGGCCCCAGTATCCAAACCATCATAAATTCTTGCCTAGTTGCTGGCACCGTCCCCTCATGTTTTAAGCATGCGGTCGTCCAGCCTCTGCTTAAAAAACCTAACCTGGATACTAAGTGTCTAAAAAATTACCGCCCCATTTCTAAGCTCCCTTTTATCTCAAAAGTGCTGGAAAAGGTTGTCCTGTCACAACTGCAACCTTTTTTAGACTTGAATGAATTGTTGGAACCCTTTCAGTCAGGTTTTAAAGCTCGTCACAGCACCGAAACAGCTTTGCTAAAGGTGACAAATGACCTGTTACTCACATTAGACTCAGGTGATAGTGCTATCCTGGTTTTATTGGACCTTAGTGCTGCCTTCGATACAGTGGACCATAACACTCTTCTGAGCCGCCTTGAACAGTGGGTTGGCATCAAAGGCACAGCCCTTCAATGGTTCAGCTCTTATTTGAAACACAGGACTTTCTCAGTATCTTTAAGCCAGTTCTTCTCATCCACTGCCCCAGTTTCCTGTGGTGTCCCCCAAGGGTCTGTCCTTGGACCAGTCCTCTTCTGCCTGTATATGCTCCCACTAGGCAACATTATCAGAAAACACAACATATCATTTCACTTCTATGCAGACGACTCACAACTTTATCTGCCACTGAAGTCTAGAGACTCCCTTCAGCCTCTCCTGGACTGTCTGGATGATATTAAAGGCTGGATGGCAAACAACTTCCTCCAGCTAAACAGCGACAAGACAGAAGTTATGGTTTTTGGCCCTTCCAAATCAAGACACACACTTGTCAGTCATCTAGATCACCTTGCCCCACATGTTAAGTCCTATGCTAGAGACCTAGGTGTCATTCTTGATTCAGACCTTTGTTTTGACAAACAAATCTGTGCTGTTGTCAAAAATAGCTTTTACCAACTAAGAGTGATTGCCAAAATTAAGCCTTCCCTGTCATTTAATGACCTAGAAAAAGTCATCCACGCATTTATTACATCACGGTTGGACTACTGCAACTCTCTATATCTAGGCCTCCCCCAGTCCTTACTCAATCGACTCCAGATGGTCCAAAATGCAGCTGCTAGACTGCTGACAGGTACCAAGAAACATGCCCACATTACCCCAGTCCTGGCTTCCTTGCATTGGCTCCCTATTAATTTTAGAGTCCAGTTCAAGGTCCTTCTGTTTGTTTTTAAAGCTCTAAATGGGCAAGCCCCGAGCTACATCACTGACCTTCTCCACCTGCAGCAAGCCTCCAGGTCTCTCAGGTCAAATAATAAAGCTCTCCTCCATGTGCCCCGGTCAAGGCTCAAACAAAAAGGTGACCGAGCCTTTGCAGTAGCTGCGCCACGGCTGTGGAACAACTTGCCCCTGGACATTAAAAATGCTTCCTCCATCTGTGTTTTTAAGTCTAGGCTCAAAACCCACCTTTTTACCTTATCCTTCTCAGCTCCCTAAATGTTTTGCCTGTTTTGTCTTGTCTGTAACTTTGCACTTGTCGCCTGTGTTTGTCTCCTGCTGTTACTGTTGATCTGTGTCTGTCTGCTTCCTTTTTTGCCTTATTTTTCTTTATTTATATATTTTTACTCTGTACAGCACTTTGGTCAGTGAAAGCTGTGTTTAAATGTGCTTTATAAATAAATTTTACTTACTTACTTACTAAGCACTGTGGCCTCTGTGTGTCTGGAGGCAGGAGGTGTTATCAGCAGAGCTATCAGACGTTATCGTGTGTGTGTGTGCTTGTGTGTGTGTGTGTGTGTGTGCTTATGTGTGTGTGTGTGTGTGTGTGTGTGGGGGGGGGGGGGGGGCGCGGGCCTGATGAGGTGGCTTATCGCCGGACGGCTGGAGACACAGGGGGCGCCCGGCACGCTGTTAATTAGACCAGGCTGACACACACCCCACACGCACACACACACATACGAGCACACACACACACACACATGCGCGCGCACACACACACACACACACACACATGCGCGCGCACACACACACACACACACATGCACACACACACACACACACACACATATGAGCACACACACACACCACTCCAACCCATGCACACATACATACACACGCACACACACACACACACACACAGAGAGAGAGACCCTGCTCCTCACCCTCATCTGAGGAGCCCCCAAGGAGAGATACACTGATGCCAGATTAGACCTCCCAGCTGCAGGTGTGTCTGTGTGTGCGGTGTGTGTGTGAGTGTTCACGTCTCTTTGCATGTGTGTGTGTGTGTGTGTGTGTGAGTGTGTATGTGCAAGTAGCAAGACACAGAAAAGATAGACCACCATCTCTCATTCTGCCCCCTGCCACCCCCCCCCCCCCCCCACACACACACCCCGCCCCCCCCCCACACACACACACCCCGCCCCCCCCCCAGTCTCCTGCAGTGACAATGGCCTCATTGTGTGCACCATGATTTGCAAGAACAAGAAGAAGATAGAAATGACCAGGAAGCAGCATTTACTGTACATTCTGAAGAGAGACAATTATCTCCTCCGACCGGAGGCCTAACAATAGCCCGAGAGAGAGAAATGCCTCTCCTGCTTTTGTGACGGCAGGGGTCGCGTGTGGGCACGATAAGGGGTCATGTATGGTGGGCATGAAAAGAGTTGTCTCCTTTCATGTGCAGTGAATCATCGCGGTGTGATAATAGTCCCCTGGTGCTTTGTGTCTTGGCCCCCAGAGATTTTTTTTGCCTATGGTGGACTGATGAGGTTTAATGGATGGTAATCTTGTCTGATGTGACACCAATAGGGGGCGCTGTGAACATGTCATTACGCGGAGGATTCGGGCCGTTATGAAGCTCTCCACGTGTTTGCTGTGGTTCAGTTCTACATTTGCTTGTCATGCCGCTTGTGTTGTTGGGACACATTGCTCTCTCTCTCTCTCTCTCTCTTTTTCTCTCTCTCTCTAAAGTAAAACAGACAGCTGCATATTCTTCATGTCTGTATCATCACTGATCAGATGACTGGAGGCTCATACCAAACCAAGGCCTTACGAGATAGCCACGGTTCAGCCCTTCACGGAGTACATCCAGGGGTGAGTGTGTGCACTGACATAGACACAGACACACACACACACACACACACACGCACGCGCTAGAGAGACAGCACTCTCCATCTTTATGGAGCACATGCCAGGGCATGAGCGCACACACACACACACACACACACACACACACACACACACACACGCACACACACACACACACATCTTTGTGACGTTCACTTGTATTCCTGGTTGGTGGGGGTCATTGCAGGCTCTGTGGTTATCAATCACATCATTGATGGACTATGCTGCCATGGGTCCCCTTGACCTGAGCCAACCATCTGGACTGAGGCTGGCACAGATCCACTCATGATTAGAAGCAAACTTGTTGGGCAGGTACAATTCATTATTGCATGCATCAGTGCTGAAGATGGAAGGGCCTGTAGGTAAGAAATGACTGTATGTCCAGAGACCCTGTCAGAGGTCTAACACGTTTCTATGATGTTTGCTCTCATTCGTAGCATTAAGAGTTAAGCAAAAACTTTTCCAAGAATGGTTAAGTTTTTTCTTTATAATGTTAAATAGCTCTTCGAGTTAGAGTTTAGAGGGTAGTTTAAACAGTATACTGTAGAAGGCTCGAGTTTAAATCCAAAGTATGTTCCACAGGCTTTACTGTCACTCTGCACGGTAAAAATCGCCCCACATCACTGTGGAGAATCATCTGCCTTTTGTTCAACACTCTAAAACTGAGAATCCAATGTAGAAATACAATGTGAGAACAACAGGAGTTACAGGACTTACATTGATTTTGACCTTCTGGTTGTTCCTCTGGCTGAAATTCTTCCGCATTGGTTATGTTAATGGACATAGACTTAAAGGTGAACTATCCACGTTTTTTAGCTTGATTGACCTTAACTGATTAGCTTCGGAGTCATTGGAATGGTTATTTGACTTATTTCGGCTTGAATGATGGCTGTCTCACTTCCC
>NC_085016.1:23529559-23532059 GCF_963854185.1 Sardina pilchardus | reverse complement strand
TCCAACACACTCACACACATGCACACAGGCCCTTGTGTGTGTGTGTGTGTGTGTGTGTGTGTGTGTGTGTGTGTGTGTGTGTGTGTGAACTTATGTGTCAAGTGAGACAACAGCAACACAGGAGGTAAAAAGGTGCCTTAGATGATAAAAGAGTGAAACAAAACAAAACAGAGACAGAGAAAAAAAGAGAAAATCACATTACAAATGTGAGTGAAGACAAAAGCAAGACAAAAAAGATGAGAACATTAGACAGACTGAAGAGAAAGTCGGAGTGATAGAGGGCGAGCAAGAGAGCCAGAGAGAGGGAGAATGAGAAGAAGAGAAGGAATGATATTACACCAAAAGGAGAGTGAGACAGGGATGAGGAGGGCAAGAGAAAAGCTAGACAAGTGCGATGGCCATAGTGAAGGACTGAGAGAGAGAGAGGGATAGAGATGGATACAGAAAGAGAGGGAGAGAGAGATAGAGAGAAGAGTCACAGTCAAAATATGAGGTAAAGAGAGAGAGAGAGAGAATAAAGTCATAGAAATATGAGGTCGAGAGAGAGAGAAGAAGGTCATAGTGGAAATATAAGGTAAAGAGCAAGGGAGAGAGAAATAGAGAGAAGTAGAAAAAGAAAGTCACAGTAGAAATATGATGTAAAAAAAGAGGGAGTGAGAGACACAGAGGGCCACATATAACCAGAGATACAGAGAGAGAGAGAGGGATGAGAGAGAGAGAGGGATGAGAGAGGGAGGGATGCAGAGGCAGGAGACTGCAATCGATCGATGGGGTGAAATGACAGCTGCGGCCCCAGCGGTGTGTGCTTGATGCTGGGGGAGCGCGACACCACTGGCCCCCTCTAGCCCCTGGAGGCCCGGGGGAGACGAGGCCCTCCAGCGCCCCACCGGCCAGCCCTGTCATCGGCTCCCTCTCCCCGCGTCTGATGAGCCGGCTGGGGCTCGCTGGCAGCTTGGCCTCCCCTGTGCCGAGAGGGTCCTGGGGGTAAATGCCAGAGCGCTAAGAGGATATCGATGGCTCTCTCCCCCCTGGGGTGTGTGTTAGTGTGTGTGTGTGTGTGTGTGTGTGTGTGTGTCAGGTGTCTTACCTTAAATAAAACTGCTACTGAGGCTGTACTGTTATTGTGTACTGTATGTATGCCGATTCTCAGGTAGGTGTCACATTGACTGGCTGACATGCCTGTAGGTGAGATCTACCTTACTGTATGGGATTAGTATATCTTAAGGCTGCTATATTTAAACTGATGTAATACAGTACATAATAAAATGACCATACTATGCCATCAGAGACATAACAAAAACGCGTGTTTTTTTTTTCAATACTATTGACATACTTCACTGATAGTACAGGCAGGATATTGACAAATTTACTGCCAGAAAAGACTGTTTATGTTTTGAGTTTGTGTTTTGGCACAATCACACAGCTACAGTTGTTGCATTTTGACCTTTGTATTGCTAGATTAGCCAACTCAACGCTTAAACTGCAATGCCGTTTCACAGGCTAGTTATCGTTCTTATATAGCACTTTGAAAATGAACTATTTTTTTTCAGATGTACTCAGGAGAGGTGTTGGAATCATCATGCTATAGGTAGGGATAGATTTCTCACAGTGGCCAATCAACAACCAATAATGCAATGCTCCATAAGTCAAGTCAAGTTTATTTATACTGTGCATTTCATTTGTGCATTTAATGTGCTTTACATAAACAATAGGTTCATATGGAGATTCTTGAAGTAACTGTGCATGCACACATATATTTCCGTTCAGGGCCATGTACCTCTGTTATCAACGGTGGCGTAGCCACACATGAGCCTACTTTACATTTATAGTCAATTAACACATTGGATGCGTGAACAAATAAAAATGAAAACAACAAGGAGAAAATAGAAAGAAAGCAAGTTCAGATAAGGTATTCACCTGTTGTTGACGGACTCAATCTACCTTGTTCATTATTTCTAAACTGGTAGGCACCACGATGCTGCCAATTCTGTGTTGTCACAACTACCAAGCAACGCATTAACAAATTATGAAATCCATCTCTTACAATCAATTTCCCTTTATTGCCTCTTTAATATGGCAGACACCACGCCAGAGCAAGCTATTCAATTCCTCCTATCAATGCCCGTGAAATTGGCTGCCTTTGTTTTCTTATTCAAAGGCAATTACGGTTAGTTGCTGTATTTTCACATTAAAAAAAATTACAGTGCCTAGATAAAATATTGAACAAGGGTAGCACAACCAGTCCCCGAGTCGACCATTATTTTTCACGAATGTTTGTGGAGCTTGTGACTGTCCTTCGTATTTACAATCACAGTGTTTTGTGTCACACATCCAAGCGAAGGCCGGTCATTCGATTTCTATAAAAGCCAGCAGTGAAAGTGGTGTTTTATCTAGTCTGTAAAATGCTGTAAAGTATCCGGACTGGCTATTGGAAGTCAGTGTCAGTCCCTGTGTCCTGTCAGCTATATGAGATCATGGTGCTCACACACACACACACACA
>NC_085016.1:23512059-23524559 GCF_963854185.1 Sardina pilchardus | reverse complement strand
CCTGGTTGCCCCTGTGGCAACCACAACATTGCCCCGTTTTTCCTGTAGTTTGATTATTATTTTCTTTTTTTTTGGTTATAATTATCAGTACATTTCAGCATTTCATACATGTGGTGGGCAACGTAAACTTAATTTCCTAAAACTCGGGATGGCCCGGCAAATGAACGCAGGTAATAGTAAACAAATTAAACTTTTTTCAAGTTGGCATGAAGATTATAGTGTTGCACGGTTCACCGATACTAAACTAAAAATGTCACAATGCCTAATGTTAGCCTACTTTACGATACTATAATGATCATGTTCTTCTGAAAAAGCCTAACATGCGTGTGCACAAGGCACCCTCTCCCCTAGAAGCTAGCCTGTGCGTCTTTTCCCCCTCACACACACACGCGCAGCAGTGCCATAAACAGCGAAACATGGTTGCTACTGCTAGTTTAAGAGATGCTATTGTAACACATAATAATAGGTTAATATCAAATTGATTTGCTCTATTGCATCTCTCATTTGTGTTGCTAACCTGTCTAAGCTATGGGATTTAGGCAATTTAGGCCTACTTTTGGGTTCATTTAGAAGGCTACGCAACCTTGGCAAACTTTTACATCTGGAGAGAGCCCCTGCCGCTAGCTCAGGTAATCGTCATGTATGTCCTTCGTGTAGTGGTCACTAAAATCATTAACATTGAAAGATACTTATCTCTTCTATGATCCCAAAAAGATTGTCTTCGACTTGTTTCATTTTCGAACATTTATTTAACCGAATGTTATAGAAAACAATGAATTGCACCTCTGATTGCATCCGTATGCGTTATGCGCAACCATTATTATTCACTAGTGTAGACTGTGTCGGCTAATTACTCTCACCACGTATTTCTTAAAGTGACAGTCACTCAATTACACCGACTGTACACACAACCAATGTGCACTCAATTAGCCCTACACACCACATTAAACATATTGTAGATACAGACAGTATGTATCCAAGGGCCAAGGCATTAAAGATATGCCTTATTTTAGTGCACATAGAAAACTGAAATAACAGGCCTTTAATAATGGGGCAACCATTTTTTTGTATTTAGCAACCAAAACCTCATGCCTGGTTGCCCAGTTGGCAACCACTTTTAAAAGCTAATGTTGAGCCCTGGTGGGTGTTCTAGTGTGGTGTGGTGTTGGGGTGTTTTAGTGTGGTGTTGGGGTGGTGTTCTAGTGTGGTGTGGTGTTGGGGTGTTCTAGTGTGGTGTTGGGGTGGTGTTCTAGTGTGGTGTAGTGTTGTGGGTGTTCTAGTGTGGTGTGGTGTTGGGGTGTTCTAGTGTGGTGTTGGGGTGGTGTTCTAGTGTGGTGTGGTGTTGGGGTGTTCTAGTGTGGTGTTGGGGTGGTGTTCTAGTGTGTATCCAGTTCTATATGTCCCCCTGGGCCTTCAGAGGTAGCAGGTAATTGTGTTGGCCAATCTGAGTGCCCAAGTGAACCTCTCCTCTCCTCCCTTCTCATATGTCATCTCTATTCTCTTCCTCTTCTCTCCTCTATACCCTATCACTCTCTTCTATCTATTTTCTCCTCCTCTTCTCTCCTCTATTCCCTATCACTCTCTTCTCCTCTCCTCTTCTACTCTCTTTTCTGTTCTTCTCTCATCTCTTATCTTCCTCTTCTCTCCTCTATTCCGTATCACTCTCTTCTCCTCTCCTCTCCTCCTCTGTCCTCCCCCTCCTCTCCTATCTCCTACTCTCTTCTCTCCTTTTCCCCTTCCTTTTCTTCTCTCTATTCTCTTCCTCTCCTGTCGAATACCTTCTTCTCCTCTCCTCATATCCTCTCCTCTCATCTTCTCTCCTCCATTCCCTATCACTCTCCTCCCCTCCTCTCTCCTCTCCCCTGCCTACACCTCCTGCAGTGTGCCGGACTCAGCTATTTGTTTGGGAGTATTTTTAGCCGTCATTTCTGATGTGAGGAGCTGCCACATTCATCACTGTCCGGCGGTTCTCCTACCGTCCCACCTCTCCTTTCACCCGTCCCCCCCTCGTCCTCCCTGGGCTACTTCTGGCCTTCCTGTCTAAGCCTCCACATTGCCAAATCAATTAAGGAATGTTTTTTCCTGCACTTGCCCTCTCTGATTTTGTCCCTCTTTCTTTCCCTCTTCCCCAACCTCTCTCTCTCCCTCTCTCTCTCTCTCTCTCTCTCTCTCTCTCTCTCTCTCTCTCTCTCTCTCTCTCTCTCTCTTCCCCATTTGTCTGCTTCACCTTGGTTGCTTCTCTATCTCCATCTCCCTCATCCACCCCCTCAATTCTAAGCTGTTCTATTTTGCACACAAATATAGCAGCGCAGGCCGCCACATCGCGCTCCTCTTATGGGGAAATCAATAGGCGCCATTGTTTCCCGAGCGGAGTGCCGCAGTCCTTGTATGGGAGACAGGAGTGGGAGAGGGATCCAGCTTTTCCTGTCTTCTGCCCTGCCTCTCGTTTTAGTTTGGAGATGCTCATGGATCCCATTGTTTTGCAGTGATTTGAATATCTTAATATAGGTTTAATATGGAACTCATTGTTTTTGAATATTTTAATATAGATGGAATATGGAACTCATTATTTTGCTATTGATTGAATAACTAAATATAGGTTTGATAAAGGAGTGTTAAACATCTCATCTCTTCTCCTTTCCACTCATCTCTCTTCTCTTCTCTCTCCTTACCTATTCTATCTTTCTCTCTCCTCCTCCCTACACCTCTTCTCTCCTCTCTTCTCCTTTCCTCTCCTCTTCTCTCCTCACTTCTTCTCTCCTCTTCTCCTCCCCTCTTCTCTCCTCCCCTCCACCTCTCTCCTTCCCTTCCCTCACCTCTCCTCCCTTCCCCTCTCCTCCCTTCCCCTCTCCTTCCCTCCCCTTCCCTCTCCTCTCCATTCCTCCCCTCTTCTCCCCCTCGTCTCCTCTCCTCTCCTCCCCTCATCCCCTCTCCCCCCTCCTCTCCACTCCTCTCCTCCCCTCCCCTCATCCCCTCTCCACTCCTCTCCTCTCCACCCCTCACCCTCTCCACCTCTCCTCTCCCCTCCCTCATCTGTTTCAGAGGCCGCAGCAGGCAAAGGTTAAACTGGCTTAATGAGCCGCAGGTGCAGGGCGGGCACAGCTGGAGGGGAGTAAAGGTCAGGCAGGAGCCCTGTCTCTCCCAGTAATGGATCCTCCGTCGTCCCAGCCACAGGCTAAACCCTGCCAATCCTCCTCGCCCCGCGACCTGCCGCTCACGTGGAGGCCTCCGTTGGACCGCCAGATGTGCTCCACTCTGTTTTCTGTGCAGATTATAAACAGTTGGTAAATCGTGTAATGATATGGGAAATGAACACCTCCCTATATTAATCCAAGCCATTAGTATTACCTTTTGGATTGGCAACTTGCATTAGCTGGTATTAATTCCATAAATTAATAACAATATTAATGTACTGATTAACACAAACAAACTGTATCATTAAGTATACGTCGTCTTATAAGATTAATGTTGCAGGCAAGACTTTATGGTTTGTTTATTCAAACTGATGGATTGTGATTTACAACCAAGATGTCTTTAATGGCAAATTATTCATGACATAATTTGTCATTAACAAACCATTACGTTCATTAACAAATCATTACATTCGACATTAATAAACATGAAATGAAATCCAGTGCAGTAAATAACGTCTTATTAATTTCAAATGCAGAATTTCATTAATATCACATTATGGTATAATATTTTTTACGTTTCTTCTAAGACAGAAGGGACAAAGATTAGCTCTCAGACTATTTTTTTTGCTGAATTTTTCCAGCTCTGGAAGTTAGCAATAAAAAAAGGATGACTCAGTCTGTCGGAGACACACTATGGTTGCAGAAACCTGAAAGCATGGTGACCTTTAACTTGGCCAATGGTGTGCGGACTCATGTAAGATCTTCAGAGGTGAAAAGTTCTGATTCATATAGCATCTCACCTGAGATATTTGCAATACTGAAAAAGAAACTCCACAGGAGAGGTGTGGTGCACGTGACTGCAGCATCCGTACCACGTTTGGGTCCAAGTGCCCATGAGGGACCCAGGTTAGAATCCGACCTGCAGTCTTTTTAACCCCAATCCCACCCCATCGCTCGCCCACTCTCCCGCTCGCTATCTGAATAAGGACATAAAAGTACACGTCTGAGGCTGGAGCGGCCTATTTATAAGTAATGACAAGATAAACAGCTTAATCCTACAGCACACACACACACACACACACACACACACACACACACACACACACACAAACCTACACATAGACACACAGACACACACTCACACACACACACACACACACACACACCTCTACACACACAGACACACAGACACAGACACACACACACACAGACACACACACACACACTTGAATGAGAAGATGGGAGAGATGTTCAGATGAAACAACCTCCCTGGCCGCTCCCGCGTTCAAACTTATCGAGTCCAGGCAGGCGGTCGTCCGCTCGAGCACACCACCTGTGGCATCTGCGGGCGGTGTGTTTGGTAGGCGAGGGAGATAACCTGTGCGCGTTTGAACAGCAGCAGGCTATGGAGATGCTTCTTTGTTATGTTATTTATGTGCTCGGAGAGCTCGGCTCTCGCTCGCTCGCTCGCTCGCTCGCTCGCTCCCTCGCACCCTCGCTTGCTCGTTCGCTCACTGAAGCTGCTGCCAAAAACAAAACAAAACCCAGACCAAACGGACTCGTTCGCCCACTGTGTCCCAGCTATTCAGGAGGCTTTGTGCAGTATTTTGAATTTTGCATTAATCTTTTGGCTGGTCGATACGCTGACACAGCCATCAATACTCGACTTAGGCTCAGGCGCACATATCTAAACGAGCGCATATGAAATCCGAAGGAAAAATGGGGCCACAGTGAAAATTGGTCGCTGCACTGATTTGTATGGCTGTGAGGGAGAAGCCAATGAAAATATCTAAGTGGTATTTCAATGTAAAATGGTTCAAGCAAGGGGAATGAAATTTGCGCTGAATTCTAAACTAACTAGAGTACTATTCAACCCACATGTGCTTCCTCAGCGGCAATGTTAGCTATTTATTAAGGTCAGACACTGCGTGTGTAGCTGGGAAATGGACTCAGATTTTATGTCCTTCCTTCCCAAGAGTCCTGCAAAGGCCCCACAAGCTTGCAAACGGTATTTTTTCTTCATGAACACATTGCTTCTAAAGTAAGGTGGCTTTCAGTATTACCTCCCCAGCAACTGGGTGGTTGAAAGAAAGGAAGATTGATTGTCTGGTTCCCTGACCGTTGGATGAATCCAGGAAGGGAATTATATATGAAATCTGTAGCCCTTGTCAGTCGATGCATTCTTCTAAAACTCATATTTGATTCAAACAACCACACGTCATCAGGTCAAACGGACACGCGGCAAGACAAATCACCATTCAGGAACTGCCCTCACAATACATATGTAGCACTGAAAACAAATGAATAAAATAGAAAATGGAATATTTCCCTTCAGTCAGCATGTTAGTGTCTAAATGCCACAGGCAGACGCTAGTCCACTAGAGCACTGGGGATCTGCACTGGTGCAGTCACTGCTCACTGGGACTGCTGCAGCTGGACATCTGCAGGATGGATTGTGGAGTCTCTTCTGGAGTGAAACTGCAGTGTGTGCACGCACACACACACACACACACAAATACACATGCACACACACACACACGCACGCACACGCATGCGCACGCACGCACGCACGCACACACACACGCACACACACACACACACACACACACACACACACACACACATGCACATACACACACATACATACACACACACAACCATATAAAAATATATTCTCTTCCCAGCATCAAGCCTGGCAGTTGCAATGGGTGTTGTTACAGACACACACACACACACACACACACACACACACTCACTCACCCCCACAATTACACACACTCTCTCTCTCTCTCACACACACACACACACACACACACAAACCCTCTCACACACACACACACACAGACTGCATCAACTGCACTTTCAGCAGCGACAGCCTCAGCTTGTCCTTTCAGCTCAATAGACTCTACAAGACATTCTCCATGCCTCGAAAAATGAAATTATCCAGTGCTTCAGATCAGAGGCAAAAAAAGAGAAAAGCTCACAGGCCTGAAATCACTTCTCATGAAGCGGGTGGAGAAGGCTTTCTCTTCATAACATGCATTTCAGTATTAAAACATGAATTTGAATTGGGGTTGAAGGACACTTTGTAGAGGAGTTTAACCCTTCTATTGTGTTAGAAAGCTGTTTACACCTGTGGTGTTAGCGGGTCCATTTGGACCCATGATTTTAAAATGCTTGCAAATGCTTAAAATCACCAGTTTTCTTCAAATTTTGTTTTTCAGCTAATTGCTGGCTTAGTATGTATTCATATAAATGGAATCAGTGTGTAAATATTTTTTAGTTGGCTCCACAGACACATTATTTTAAAATATACCACTCGTTTTTGATTGCAAAAACTGTTTAAATTCACTAAATATATTTATTTTTCTTATAGAATGAGTAATAATAAACTGTAAATGTGTTATAAACTAATATTAGAGTACACCTACCAAAAAAAAAAATATATATATATATTATTATTTAAAATTATTAACAATAGTGACATCTTTGGTGTTTCGGGTCAAAACGGACCCGCATAGATAAATGGTAGGATAAAGAAAGCAAGTATTTTTTTTTTCATAAAACCAACTTTTATTTAACCATACCAATTACCTCTATCCCATAAGCTGGCCGTAGCTTCATTACAGGATCTGTATACCCCCGCAAGAAGCAACAGTCCCATGTAGGCATCGAGCTGTGTTTCTCTGTCCAGCTATCACCAAACACTCTTCTCTCTTCCATGTTGGTCATCTCAAGTAGGATATTCTGAATAGGTTGTGTAAAGAACAGTTCAAATGCTGACTTGATGTCTTGGGCGTGTGACACAGCGTATCTAGTAGGCCCTGGAGTCATTCTGAGGATGTTCTCTGTCGGTGCCCTGGATTGGGTTTGAAGAGGGCTTGATAACCATGAAATGTCACCTTTTCTTGACTTGAAAACCTCTCTTTGATCATCTGTGACATCTGGGTCCTCCTCATCAGATGTTTGGTCTTGTTCAGGGTCATACTGATCGTCATCCTCATCCTCAGACACATCCTCCTCAGCTTCACTTTGCCCTCTATCCTCAGGATCACCATCATTACCAAAGATATGATCCAGCGCCTCATAAACAGTTTACCTTTTGCTCATGTTGACTGATACTCCTACAGAATTCAACTGATAATATCCCACCCAAACCCTCTTTATATGAGCGAATGTTCATAAACAATGTATGCTGCAAGAAAGTTTGAGTTCACGTGGGGGGTGGTGTGTGTGTGCACCTGTATGCGTGTGTTTCTGTGGGTCTCTGTCTGTGCATGTGAAAGAGGCCTGTGTGTGTGTGTGTGTGTGTGTGTGTGTGTGTGAATGTGTGTGTGTGTGTGTGTGTGTGTGTGTGTGTGTGTGTGTGTGTATGGGTGTGTGTGTGCGTGCACGTGTGTGCGCGCGCGTGTGTATGTGTGTGCGCGCGCGTGTGTGCGTGTGTGTGTGTGCGCGCGTGTGTGTGTGTGTGCGTGCGTGTGTGTGTGCGTGTGCGCATGTGTGTGTCTGTGCATGCGTGTGCGCGCGTGTGTGTGTGTGTGCATGCGTGTGTGTGTGGGTGTGCGTGTGTGTGTGTACGTGTGTGTGCGTGCACCTGTGTGCGCGCGCGTGTGTGTGTGTATGTGTGTGCGCGTGTGTTTGTGCGTGTGCATGTGTGTGTGTGTGCGTGTGTGTGTGTGCGTGCGTGTGTGTGTGTGCGTGTGTGTGTGCGTGTGTGTGTGTGCGTGCGTGTACGCGTGTGTGTGTCTGTGCATGCGTGTGAGTGCGTGCGTGTGTGTGTGTGTGTGTGTGTGTGTGTATGTGTGTGTGTGTGTGTGTGTGTGTGTGTGTGTGTGTGTGTGTGTGTGTGTGTGCGCGTGTGTGTGCGTGCGTGTGTGTGTGTGTGTGTGTGTGTGTGTGTGTTGGTGATGTGAGCCATAATTGATCCTCAGAGCAACCCATAGCTTTGAAGTGATGCATACAACAGCCAGTATTCTCTGCCGGGTCATTTTGGACCCGTAACACCACAGATGTAACTTTTTTTTTTTGAGACCTTTAGAATTTACTAAAATTGTGAAAATTAATTTTGCTGCATTTAAATAGGTGTGTCTGAGGATTAGATGAAGCCTCATTCCAGGACAAAAAAGAAAAGTGTACTTTTTACACAGTTAAACTTGAAAACGGGTCAATTTTGACCCTAACACAATAGAAGGGTTAACATTTGCATTAATTGAAAAAAGAGATAGATAGAGAGGAAATGGGGAGGAATATTATATAGATTAACGGACATACCTGCGGAAAATGTGATCTGTAATGTAATGTGACTGGGATGATAATGAAGTGAATGTACAGTATATATGGAATATATGAAGCTTGTATCAAAAGGAAGAGGAGTGGGAAAAGGCTTGAATTTATATCTGTACTTTCTCATAGAGAAACATCTGTTGGTTTTCTACACAATACCACAGTCATGTTTGTTTTTGATAGCAGTGCGAGGAATATAGCAAGTGTGTGAAACATAGCAAATGTGTCTGTCTGTGTGTGTGTGTTTGTCTCAGTCTTTGTCTCAATTTCTCTCTCTCTTTGTCTCTCTGTGCTGAATGTATTTGCATCTGCCTAAGTGCGCATGCATGTGTGTGTGCGTGTATAGGTGAGTATGTGTGTGTGTGTGTGAGAGAGAGAGAGATAGAGAGAGAGAGAGCATTTATGTATTTACAATGTGTGTATGTCTGAGTGTATGTATGCTAGTGTATGGATGTATCATATATCCATTCCATCAAATAGCATTTCCTGCTCATTCTAATGGCCTCTCTTCTATACCATTAAACCAAATGTGGAAATCAAAGGAAACTAAAGGATACTGGATATGAGAGCGTTGTTCTGTGATCCTGTAAACAGGACTCAAAGAAAGGACACTACATTAAGAATGCTAGTTCCCCCCAGAGAAACACTACTTACAGTACGCCTATTTAGATCTTTAAACTGCAGAGGAGCAATGGGCGCATTAATAACAAAGCCTTTGATCCATTGAGTGGAGCAAACTGAGCCCTTTAAAGACCTGCTTTTAGGTAATGAATGATACAGCACAATAGGATGTAAACACCATGTGGAAAAAAATATTTGTTTTTGCAATGTTTCCATGTCCATATATTCCTGCTTGAGTCTGGCAGGTAATAGCATGCATTAACACTGCGGTGCACTGTGGGAGTGTGAGTGTATGGTAATTGGAATCTTTTTTTTGTTTGTTTTTCTTTGGATCATGCCAATGATCAATATTCACATGAACCATAAAATGAACGGGGTTATGATTTATGATAGATTTTATTTTCCATTTTTACTCAACCGCAGAAACATTACTGGTTTCTGGGATGGAAAATGAGGTCTGATGTGGTAGGACTTAACAGCAGGGGTCTCTACAGCAGTCTTGCTCGCAATAAATTTGGACGTTTTCTCTGAGCTTTCCATGTAAAAAAAATAGTGAGCAATTACTTGCATCATCCCAGCAATCATTTCCCTCCTTTTCTGATTTCTTAGTGGCAAAATCAGTCCGAAAGGAGCTGAATGTGGGGTAACATTGAACTGAAAATATAAAATATAAAAAATATCTTTTTTTTTTTTTTTTTTTTTTTTACTTTTTCAACTGTACTGTGAAATAGCTGGTGATGCAATTATGATCCGTAAAAGAAGAAAATTATCTTTAAAAACGTAACATCGCAGTTATTATATTGGAAAAACGATGTTAACAACCCTAGTGGGCTCATGTTATTTGTGTGAACACTGACAGGGCCGAGGCTTTGATCATCTGGACACACATGGTCTGGAGCAAGCATACAGGCCCACACAGACAACCAACATGCGTGGTGTTATGCGACGGGGTGACACACACGTGTGTGACAGAATGTGTGTGTGTGTGTGTGTGTGTATTATAGCTCAGCCCCTGTCAGGTCCCACTGATTGCCTCCAACCAGGTGCACTGGGTTAATCTCTCCGTTTTTCACTGGAGCTCTTGTTCCTCTCTACTCTGTTCCTATTGGCCGACCCACCGTTTCGTCTCGCAAGGCCCAGCTTGCTTTAGTACTGTATATCATGTTTATTATTCAATAATAATATATGAATACACAACTGTGATCTGATGCAGACGCCTTTTACGGTTCAGTAAATGTGTAATAACTGCTTTATTCCGCTGTAATAAAGCTCAGTTTCAGATCCTGGCGTGCTCTTGCATCAGTTAACTTCCTGCAGCAGGCTGAAGCAGTGGAGGGGCAGAGTCTGGTCTCTCAGGGCGGCTGCACCCGTAATGGGGGTAATTCACTGGTAAAGTTTGCCTTTGTGTGGGTGCACTTTGCCTTGATGCCTCTCGGGTGGGTCTCGGCTCGTAATGTAATTAGGTCTGCGTTCACAGACAGAATCTAAAACACAGCGGAGACACACTCATACTCATGCACACACACACACACACACACACACACACACACATACACATACACACACACATGCATATACACACTCACTTTCTCTCACAAACACATATACACACACACACTCACACACGCACACACTCTCATGCACAGAGACAAGCATATTGGCGTGCACACACATGCACATGCACACACATATGTACACCCACACACATATGCACCACTCATGCACGCAAGCATGTGCACACACACACACACACACACACACACACTCATGCACATACACATGCACATATATAAGTCCCAGACCCAACCCATCCCACGAGTTATCTAACTAATACCAAGAGATTTTTGTGTCACTCCACTTTATTGCCGTGGCCATTTATGAAGGACAGATGGAGGGGTCAAAAGTCTGTATATGACAGAATTCTAATACAATTTCATAAACAAAGTGACTAGTCGTTTGTCAATCCTCTTGCTAAGGGGATTCCATAAATTAGTTTGGACGTAGCTGTCATTAAGATTATATTAATGACTAAAGCCTTGTTGATCCATTTCATGTCTAGCCACAGGGCATTAGCGCTAATAATATTTGTTTTCTCACTCAAGTAATTTCAGTGAAGAACTTGTCTGATTCTGCCTTCGTTAGTTCACAATTAAAATCAACAGGACTGAAGCGCCATGGCGAGAAAGTAATTAACAAGCTCACAATGAAAATATTAAGCTGAAAGTGACTTGGACGGCAAATATTTACACACGTCCCCTGTTTAACAAACTCTTGAAGGGGCTACATGTTACATGTTACAAACGCTGCTGCTTGTCTCATACTGAACCTGAAACTCCTGGCATTTTCAGACAGTTTCAAACATACAGTAAATGAAAGGCCAGTAGTGCTTGCACACACACACACACACACACACTCACACACACACACACACACACACACACACACACACACACACACACACACACACACACACACACACACACTCACAAACACACTCACACACACACAGACACACACACACACACACACACACACACACACACACACACACACACACACACACACACACACACACACACTCACACACACACACACACACACACACACACACACACACACACACACACACAGACACACACACACACACACACACACACACACGATCGCACACACACCAGGGATCCAATCCCGTGAACCCATCCGGAAGCAGCTGCCTGTGGGGAGTGTGCTCTAAAGAGAGACAAAACAATGCCTCAGTCCGCCGTGACATCTGGAGCCTCCTGGAGAAAAGCAAGAAGGCAAACAGGAGGGGAGCGGCCATTACTCTTCTCAGCTGCGTGGGATTCAGCAGTGTGTGTGTGTGTGTGTGTGTGTGTGTGTGTGTGTGTGTGTGTGTGTGTGTGTGTAGGTGTGTGTGTGTGTGTGTGTGTGTGTGTGTGTGTGTGTGTGTGTGTGTGTGTGTGTGCAGGATTGGGGGAGATAACTCTGGAGCTGGAGGAAGACCAGATGCACGCTCTCCTCTGCCCTCCTCCAGAGCACACATACAAGCACACACACATACACACACACACACACACACGCACGCCCATGCCCACGCCCACGCCCACACACACACACACACACACCCACACACACACACACACACACACACACATATCTTGTGTCTCAAAAGAAATATCCAACTGATGATGATCAGTATGATTCCGCTGTTATGGAATTTCACATTTCAAAAGCCCTGTTGATTTTTTCTTTCCACTTGTATCTCTCTCTCTCTCTCTCTCTCTCTCTCTCTCTCTCTCTCTCTCTCTCTCTCTCTCTATCTCTCTATCTCTCTCTCTCCCCGCTTCCTCATACACATACTCAAACACACAGGCAGAAACACAAATGCACATCCATACCTCCTCTCCCATAGGCAGATATAAACAAATATATTTCCATACATGAGCAATCACACATGAGTAA
>NC_085016.1:23504559-23507059 GCF_963854185.1 Sardina pilchardus | reverse complement strand
GATACGGTAGAGAGATGCCTCTGCTTTGGCTGTACACGTGATGTAGGGGAAAGTAAGTGTGTGTGTGTGTGTGTGTGTGTGTGTGTTTATGTGTGCATGTATGTATGTGTGTGTGTGTGTGTGTGTGTGTGTGTGTGTGTGTGTGTGTGTGTGTGTGTGTGCTTGTGTCTATGTGTGTGTGTGTGTGTGTGTTTGTGTGTGTGTGTGCTTGTATGTGTGTGTGTGTATGTGTGTGTGTGTGTGTGTGTGTGTGTGTGTGTGTGTGTGCGCGTTTGTGTGTGCGTGCGTGCTTGCGTGCGCGTGCGTGTGTGTGTGTATGTGTGTGTGTGTGTGTGTGTGTGTGTGTGTGTGTGTGTGTGTGTGTATGTGTGTGTGTGTGTGCGTGTGTGTTTGTGTGTGCATGTGTGGTTGCATATGGGGATACTACATCGACCAGTAGCCATTATTTTAAAATAGCCTCAGTGCTGCATAGTGTTGTCTGCTTCTGTAAATGAGGGTAAACGCATCCATCCCATTGTGAGTTTGTCTGAGAGAGAGAGAGTGTTCCTGTCAATGCTGCTTTGACAATCTGTTTTTTATATATATATTCTCTCCCGCTCGGGTCTAAATGGGCCCTTCAGGAAGAGAAGGACAAAAGGAAATGAGAGAAACAGACTAGCGCTCTCAGAGAAGAAGAGAAATTCAACTTTTTTTGTGTGCCTTCCTTTCTCATCTTCTCTAAATTCTGCTGAAATGAAGCTTAACAGGATTATAATGGAGGTTTTTTTTTTCTTCCGGAGAGGACTCTTGCAGAGTATTCAGAGTTTGGGAACAGCCATTTTCACAGGCCTTAGTGGAAAAAAAGGCACATTTATGCAAGGCATTCAAAAAAAGAGGGACAAACGCTTATGATATTTTGTGCTTGCAATGGTGCTAAACTATCCCCCCCTTGTATGGGCGTCAGCAACCCTTTGATGGATTTGTGCGCCAAGTTTTTTAGCCTATTGTCTAATGGCGACCATCTGGTGGCGATGTGTGTGCACGAGTGTGTGTGTGTGTGTGTGTGTGGAGTGCACGCATTCTGCAGCACTCCAGTGTGTGGTAGTCAGTAAGCTGCCGACAGGTCAGAGACACTGGCCTGGGCTATAGTAATCCCGCTAAATGGTTTATTATGCCTCCCCGAAGCAGGTCCATTAAAGAGAGATTACTGAGAGACAGGAATACATGAATGCCAACGAGCCGGAATCAATCAAGGAGCCACTGTACAGTCCCAATAATAAAGCAGTGGAAATCCTCATGAAAATGCATGGCTAAAGGCTGGGGAACGATCGCCACTCAGCACTCTCTCTCTTTCTCTCTCTCTCTCTCTGCACCTCTCCTCTCAGCAATCTCTCTCTTTCTCTCTCTCTCTCTTTCTTTTTCCCCCTGTCTCTCTGTCTCTGTCTCTCTCTGTCCCTCTCCCTCTTTGTCTCTCTGAGTTCCTCTTCTCTTTACTTTTCTGTTTTTTTCTCTCTCTCTCCCTCTCTGTTTCTCTGAGTTGCTCTTCTCTTTTCTTTGCTCTCTCTCTCTCTCTCTCTCCACCTCTCCTGGTCTGTTTTACTTATTGAAGTCTCGGATCAACTGGCGGAAGCTGCTGAAGGAGGTCGGAGGCTAATAGGGGAGCGATCGCCACTCTGCACTCTTGCTCTCTCTCTCTCTCTCTCTCTCTCTCTCCCTCTCTCTCACTTTGTGTCTCCCCCTTATTTCTTTCTCTCCCCCTTTCTCTCCACCAGTCTATTTTATTCAAAGCAGGATTTACGGTGTTTGCAGGAAGCTAAGCTGTAGAAGGAGGAGATGGAGTGGGTGGGTGGATGGTGTTTGCTTGTAGTTGGAGGAGCATGTTGAAGTGATGGTGTGGGGAAGTTGGTGGTGTTTGGTTTGGTTTGAGGAGCTTGTTGATGAGGTGATGGGGTGGGTGGATGGTGTTTGAGTGTGAATTAAGGAGCATGTTGAAGTGATGGAGTTGGTGGGTGGTGTTTGGTTGTGGTTGAAGGGACATGTTGAAGTGATAGATAGTGTTGGTGAGTGGATGGTGTTTGGTTTGCTTTGAGGAGCATGTTGAAGTGATGGAGTTGGTGAGTGGGTGGTGTTTGGTTCTGAGGAGCTTGTTGATGATGTGATGGGGTGGGTGGTGTTTCGTTCTGTTTGGAAAAAAAATATTGAGGACCTGATTGAGTGTGTGGGCTTGATGGTCTTTTTGGTCAATGACTCAAGGCAGCACTGCCTACCCTAGCTCTACCACTAACCCTTACCCTAACACTAACCCTAACCCTATTTAAATACACTATACAATAATCTATACATATTTTAATATTATTTATTTCATTTTACTACTGTTTTAAATGGGACAATGATGGCTTTTACAGCAGGCCAGTGCACATTTTAGCTTACCTCCTACACTACAAACCAAACTTTTAATCTTCACTTGCTAACCCTAACCCTAACACTAACCCTTACCCTAACCCTAACCGTTGCATAACCC
>NC_085016.1:23462059-23489559 GCF_963854185.1 Sardina pilchardus | reverse complement strand
CCTGGTTATACCCTTGTTGTACCCACTAATAATGCCTGGTCTGAGATATTAGCTGTCAGTGAAACTAGCTAATTTACGTAGCTTTGCTAGCTGACGTAGGCTAATTTAGTTTAACGCCAGGCTTTTGCTAACCTCATACCGTAGTGTTAACCAAAGATTCTAGAGTGCTACGCTCATTTTTAAACGACGCGTTTAAACTAAAGTCATGTCTAGTTAGAGAGCTCTCTATTTAGGGAGGGAGGCAGTAGGCAGCTGCCTTCCGATTCGAACGGAGCCCATGTATTAAGGGTATCTGTAAGGGTAAGGGGCGCAATGCTACCCCTGGGCATAGGGGTGCTACTCTAACCTTAGGCATCCTTAGGGGATAGGGAATACACTAACCTTAGCATCTGTATAGGGATAGAGAGAACACTAACCTTAGGCATCTGTAGGGATAGGAAGTACACTAACTTTAGGCATCTGTAGGGATAAGGAGTACACTAACCTTAGGCATCTGAAGGGGATCGGGAGTACACTAACCTTAGGCATCTGTAGGGACTGGGAGTACACTAACCTTACTGTAGGCATCTGTAGGGATTGGAAGTACACTAACCTTACCTTAGGCATCCATAGGGGATAGGGAGTATGCTAACCTTAGGCATCAGTAGAGTATAGGGAGTACGCTAACCTACGCTAACCCTGAGCATCTCTGCTCATTCTGGATGGACAGTAGAAAGTCCATATGACAAAAACACAACAGTAATAGTAGAGCAATGCAAAGACGATGGTCACCCTCAACAACACACACACACACACACACACCACACAAACACAGACATACAGAAACACACACAGACACACACACACACACACACACACACACACACACACACACACACACACACACACACACAAACACACACACACACACACACACACACACACACACACACACACACACACACACACACACACAAACACACACACACAAACACACACACACACACACACACACACACACACACACACACACACACACACACACACACACACAAGTACACACCCCTATGTCCATCATGTCATCATCCTTGCCACTGTATTACGGTAGGCGAGCATGTTGGTGTGTAACCTCAGTCTGGTCCTCCCACCGCTGCTCTAGACTCAAGGTCCACGGGCTGTTTGGAGCTCTGCTGGGTTTGATGTCTCTGCCCAGCTTGACGCTGGCTGGAGGGTGAGGTAGATCTGTTCCAGTAGAACCTACGCACGTACACGGACACACACACACACACACACACACGCACACTCTCTCTCTCTCTCTCTCTCTCTCTCTCTCTCTCTCTCTCTTTCTCTCTCTCACTCGGACACAGAGACACACATACACTTTCTCTCACACACACACACACACACACACACACACACACACACTCTAGCTGATGATATCATGGCTATTTGTTAGTTGTGTGTGTTTTTGGGAGTGTGTTTGCCCTGAGTGCATTAATACCTCATAATGTAAGTGTAGTGAAGGCCTGTTTGGGATCAATGGGCAGGGCTCAGCAGGAGAAAGCAAACCAGATAGCACACTCGCCTACTGTGATACTCACCAGATGAGGCACAGAGAACGCTGTGAAGCAGTGCAGACTCATGTGGATACACACACTCTCTCTCTCTCTCTCTCTCTCTCTCTCACACACTCACACACTCTGTCTCTCACACACTTTCTGTCTGTCTTTTTTCTCCCCTCCCTCCCTCTCTCTTCTTCTTTCGCATACCCTATTCAATCAACACTTTTTTTTTTTCAACAATTCATGTCCTGTTTTGTTTTAAATCAAAGCACTTTCTTATAGGATAAAAAAAGTTTTGCATATTAGATACAGACAGTAAGATTTTTGTACTTTGAGTTTGATGAGATTTCAGGATGGTGAGACAATTACAGTAGATACAGAATTAAAATTCTTCGTTAATATATTCTTCGTTAATATATAAAGGTTACCATCTGCTGCAGCTGGCATGTATTGTTCTAACAGCGTTGTTTTGAAATATTCTCAGAGGACTTGTGATTGACAAACGCTCATGCTCACCCCCCCCCCCCCCCCCCCCCCCCCCCCCCAAACATTTTGAAGTCGTTAGAATTTCTGTCACAGAGGCAGTGGTTATTATTCTTGCCGTCGATGATAACAGGTTTGTCCCAAGCACCTGCTTATTTATATACATGTTTATTCATCTGTGGCACTTTAGGTTTTCTCCACCGTTTCTTACTTTCAATTGAACGTGTGTCTTTTTTTGTCACATTCTCTCACAGTCCTTTCAACATAGTGATTTCACAGCTTGTTTGCTTTAAGACTCCAACTTCATTGACACAAGGTTGCGGTGTTACACTCTGTCTGCTTAAATCTGCTTAAATCGTCACATGAAAGGGAGACAATGTCTTGCGTGTGTCTCACGCTGTTAGTTCTCGGTGGAGATGATGGCGGCTGTGTTTTTCCAGAGATGGGGCGCGAATATGGAGACAGATGTTGCTCTCCTTCAACAGTGACACCGGGGTTACTGTCGTATTTTTAACTGTCTGCCGCACGCTCGCCAGAATGTCCCGCAAAGTCTGGAGAAGTCACCATATGCCGAGTTCAGAGGCGACTGCTGAGCTTGTCCGGTTTTGGGGGAAACTTTTCACCGCTCCCCCAATGTCTGCCAACATGGTTTTCTGATCCTTTCATCATTTATGGGGTGATGCGAGATAAACAAGCTGTCAATCAACACCTTCACATTCATACTGGGATAAGTAGACTACCTCAACAAACCCAGATGCTGAAAAGTACCAAAACTGCTTCAGGCACAGTTTGTTTTTTGGCGTCAGAGACAAATGATCCTAAATTTACTTTTTTATCAGTGTCCACAATGATGGTTGGTGTTAGTGTTTCCAAAACTGCCCACTATTAGCTGGTTAACTTTAACCTGGGTGTTCCCATCCTGCCTTGCGCGTTGATTTCTTTCATGCTACTAAGGCAGTCTGGAAACTAACACCCACATTTTCGCCTGATGTTGGCGACCAATCACAGAACAGGGAGAAAGCAAGACCATGATGAGCTATGCACAGACGCATTTGATAGACATCCGTGGCACCCAATGAACGGATCTGGGCATTTTTTCAAATGTGGGAAAATGAACGTCTGGTTGCCAGACCACATCTCATTTGTGAAGTGGTAGGCGCTAGCCAGGCTAACTTGCTAGTTTTAGAGTGAATTTATATTTTGTGAGGACAAGTGCATGTTTGTTTGTAGTGTGTTCTACTGACAGTGTGGTTTAGGCCTGCCCTAGCCTAGTCTTGAACCTGGCAACACCTTGAGTTGGTTGTGCTAGCAATGAGGTTGAAACCCATGTATGTTAGGCTAGCCTCTGTCATTAGCATACTCTTGTGGTGGCAGGAGAGCATACCTACCAACACTCCAGGTGTTTGTCGGATTCTCCCTATTTTCAACCCTCTATCCCTCCCGATTCATCTTAAAATATCTCCCTTCACATCCCAATTTCATTGTTATTCAAATGGAAATTTTCTCTGTTTCTGTGTGTGTGATAAACTTTAACGTCATGGGGCCTGGAAATCTGCTGCCTCTCTCTGTTGCTCAAACTATAGTGCAAACACCTCAGGTGTTCTCAAACAACTCCTACATTTTACACATTTGAAGTGACAAAAGTGATTTTAACACCCATCATCCGACCCTAACGCTGTTAATATGTGGCTAAGGGCATTATGGGGACAGTGTATTAATATGTGGCTAAGGGGCATTATGGGGACAGTGTATTAATACTGTATGTGGCTAAGGGGAATTATGGGGACATTGGCATTCAAGGTAGGTCATTATTTACTGGCACTAATCACTGGCCATGATTGAAAAAATGCAAATGGATGTTTCATGGATATATTCCCCAATTCAACACAAATCATGCACTTAACCTAAGCAATTCACATTTCCTTTCCACTTCCTCCTGTTTCCTTGATACATCAAAGGCAGGTCAGGTCCACATGGCAAAGCAACAAATCAGTTATGTAGCTTGAGTACAGAATGAATGTTTCACAGTGGCATAGAATCAATACACACGACCTATAGAGAATCCCATAAATAAAATAATGATATTATCAAATGAAAGAATAGGAAAACACAATGTTGATGCAACACAACATGAAAAAGGGGGAGTAAGGTCATGAGAGGTTGTTTGTTTGGATAGTCTGGAGAGGAGGAGCAGCCATACTCCTCTGCATACAGATGGCCTTGTTTTCATCCTGGGGTGGAAGACGTGAGGAAATGTGGTGAGGAATGGTTTTGAGCTTCTGTGAAGAGAATCAGTGTGTGTGTGTGTGTGTGAGTGAGTGAGTGAGTGACTAAGTGTCTGTGAGTGTGTGTCTCTCTCTTTCTCTCTCTCTCTCTCTGTATGTGTGTGTGTGTTTTACCTTCCTGTGGTGTCACTAAGAAGCACATGAGCTGCTTCTAATCACCTGAAATCTCACACAGGTGTGGCTCATTTCCTCAATTGCTCCAAAACAAACAGACACACACACACATACACACACACACACACACACACACACACACACACACACACACACACACACACACACACACACACACACACACACACACACACACACACAACCGATGAGGGTTGTTTACTGCTCTAGCACACACGACACACACCTCCTGGAGAGACCGACAGTACTCGGTAGCAGTCATTAAAGTTTGGGCACAGGATGTCTGTAAACACACAGAGAGAGACAAACACACACAGACACAGACACACACTCACACACACCCACACACACCCACACAAGGATGCCTGGTTGGCTTATTCAGTACTTTACTGGTACACTGGTGGCAATGTTGAGTCAAAGTCCTGATGTTGGTCTCTTCTGATGTTCTCTCTCTCTCTCTCTCTCTCTCTCTCTCTCACAGACACAAACTCACAAACAGACATTTTAGGTTGAATATGTGTGTGAAACCGTTTAACTTAGGGTCTGGTTGTGTGTTTTCTCTCTCAGAACTTCAATCCTCACACCTCAGAGTCCATTATTTAGTATTAACACAATTTCACAACAAATGACTGTTTACATAATTATTTGTTCCCTGGCTGAGTCTAATTTTGCAATTAATTCACTTCTAACTGCCAAATAATTGTTTTGATTTGGTGAAAGTGCAAACTAAAACAGAAACACTATAATCTGAAGAGAAGCGGGGGGAAATCCATTATCCTTAAAGCACTTAGGCTTGCGAATTCCTTTTATTTCCCTTTTATTTTCAATGTTCAAAAGGGGGCGTGTTGGGACAGAAATCCTTCAAGGAGGACGGAGGGACATATAGCAGGACCGACAGCACACCTGGCGTTTACTCCAGTCCGTCATTTCATTAATAACGTGCGCTTGTGACAGTGCGGACGAAAGGAGACGGAGATGGAGACGGGGGTGTAGGGGGCGGAGGTGTGGTTTGGTGGAGGTGTGTGTGTGGTGTGGTGGAGGTGTGTGTGTGTGGTGTGTGTGTGTGGTGTGTCACGATGCGGTGCGGCGTATAGCGCGGGCTGCTCCATCACTCATGCCTACAGAAACACCTTTCAGCCATCCTCTGATGTATGATCGCCCAATCATCTCCATCATCTGCCCCCGTCGTCACTCATCCTGTCTCTCTCTCTCCCTCTCTCCCTCTCTATCTCTCTTTCTCTCACTCCCTCCCTCCCTCTCTATCTCTCTCTCTCTCTCTTTCTTACATTCCCCCCTCCTTCTCTCTTCCTCTCACTCCCTCTGTCTCTCTCTCTCCTTCCCTCTTTCTCAGTCACTCGGTCTAAAACTCCGCACTGCCTACTGTAGGTGCAAGTGCAACAAATGGTTTGGCGCTACCATCACTCATAAATGTGCTCTTCTAGCGCTTTTTCTCACTCTGTTCTGCCTTTATTTGGTGAGCGCATAGATCATTCCACCAGCACGGTCACCACACAACTGCACCCCCCCCCCCCCCACACACACACACCCCTCCACCCACACCCCTCCATCTCCTTCCCGTAAGGATCCATGTGATTATAAAGAGAATGCAACAGACACTGGGAGCGTAAATGGATTCCTGCATGAGAAGGGTGTTCCATTAAAACAAGAGAGCATTGCCAGTGAGGTATATATTCTTTCCTTTCTTTTCATACTAGTGATCGTCCTTAGAACACCATACGGATATCCATCATTTCATCAATATTTGTTTTATCATGAGTAGTATTTCTGTTTGGCTTTCATGCCACGGTGCAAAATGTGTGTGTGTGTGTGTGTGTGTGTATGTGTGTGTGTGTGTGTGTGTGTGTGTGTATGTGTGTGTGCGTGCGTGCTTATTACCTTCCAGTGGTGGTATGCCTTTACATACCTCATCTGCACTGACATACTTCTTCTGCCCACTACAGTGCATTATTTGTAGGATGACTTATCCAATTACTTAATTATGTGTCTTTGTTATACTGTTATGTCCTCCTTCCAGTCTGTCACCAGTTTGTCTTCACTCGGCCACTCTAATTAACAAATTAAACAGCTGCTCTCTCTTGCTGCAGTGTGAAGCTTGTATGAAACGCCCACCGCAATGAAATACTATTTTGTACATCATTTGCCTGAATTGCGTTTCTCACGGTTTAATTTATTCGGCTTGTTTGGTCAATTAGCGCAAGATTCCACGCTCCATTTTTCTGAGTTCTGCGAATCCCTGAATACACATTTCATTTCCAAGGCGTGCTACAGAGATGGCTGTTTTCATAGTGACGTGCTCCTCATAAGGTGCTGAAACAAAGGGAGGAAGTGTATTGTAGCAGAGATGACTATTTCCAGCAAGTCTGGGTTTTGATCTTGCTGCTCTGTGATCATTTTAAATAGCTAAGTGGAATCACTCTGTCAGCTGTCATAATTATATTGTTATCAATGTGGTCTTTCATCCTCTCTCTCTCTCTCTCTCTCGGTGTGTGTGTGTGTGTGTGTGTGTGTGGGGCGGGGGAGGCTTCTCCTGTCCTTTTCAACCGTTGTTGCTCCCTCCCGCTCTCTCCTGAGTAGTTCTTTCTGCTCTTGCTCTTTTAAACTTACATATGTGTGTGTTTCTTCTGACTTCTATTCTAAACAATGTGTGGCCAGTTCACGCAACTCTGACATATAAATATGTGCACACACACCCACACTCTTACTTACTGAGATGCAGATGCAAACAACACGCACACACGCAAGCAGGGCACGCACACACACACACACACACACACACTCACAAACACACACAGACAGGCCAGAGAGAAGAAGAATCACACAGACACAAAGCATCAGCACCAACAAATCACAATGGGAAACAGGAGATACATTGATGTGGTCAAAAGGGCTTCACAAAAAAGTTGATATGTGAGTTGATATGTGAGTCCCTTCCTTTCTGTCAATCTATCTTAAATAGCCCCTCTGACCCCTATGTGTGTGTGTGTGTGTGTGTGTGTGCGTGTGTGTGTTTTAGTGTGTGTGAGAGAGGGAATTCATCATCTTCTTCTATATATCATTTATAATTTTGTTGTTAATGTTATTGTTTTGTTTTGTTTGCCTAATTGGATTTGACATCATGAACTCACTAATGAAGATATTTACAACACCATGTTCTCCTCTCTTGACACAAGCAGTGCTAATTTGAGTCTTTTTTTTAACAACATCTCAGTTGTCTGCTCATCTTTGATTTGCCAATTAACTCTCCTTGCATTATGAATTCATCTCCTTGACTCTGATGAGTAACGGAAACGTCGCAATGAAAACGTCTCTCTAATCGAGCTGGGCCTGGGAGTCGTTTCTCTCTCGGTTCTGGAGCAGATGGTCAGGGCTCAGTCCCAGAATCCCAGGGCTCACCACACCCTCCCCACCGGGCCGTATGGTCCAATCAGCCTCCCCGACCAGAACACTGCGAGTGATGAGAACCTCAGGATGCAGCTTTCTCTGAGCTCATTTCCAAAACCTGTGACATGCTGGTAGGATCGACCGGATATTAACACACTTTTGTCTCATCTCTCCATTACAGTGGCACTAATTGTGAGCCCGCTGTTAGTTGTATTCTCTGATTAAAGATCATTTCCTTTCCTGTTAAAAAAAAAAAACACCAAAAAACAAATGAACCAAGAAAAAACATTGTCTTATAATTACTTACAAAGAGGCGGGAGACTCAGGCACTTTGCACATAAAGCTGTAAAAATGGTCTCTGTTTTTATTAAATATACATCTATTTACAGCACACCTGTACAGTTCTAGCCATAGAAAACAAACCCAAAATAAGCATAATATTGTTGTTTTATACATGTATAATAAACATCAGAATCTGCGAGGTTCATATCACATTTAAAAGAGATAATGCACTTTAAAAATATGCCCAGTCAACCAATCAATGATTAGAATTTCATGTTCAAAAACTAGATGCTGTCCACAACTGTTTGCCAATGAAATAAAGCAAGATGCAATACTGTATATATATTTAATATTATGTTTTTATCTCTCTGTGTTACAGGAGCACTTGCCATAGGTAAATAGTTTCACAATTTTAGTATGCTGTATTCTATTAACCTACCATCAATAAACATTCCTATTTCATCATAATATCCTGATATCCAGTCATACAATATGGTGTTGCAGTGTCATCAAATCTCCCAATTGCACCCAGTGTATTGTGAAATAATGTCATATGAGTTCCAGTGCAATCTGAAAGCCTTTGCGTTACAAACTCGGAAATGCACAGCTAGAATCCGAACAGAAATCCTTTGTCTCCACATCTAGATTAGTTTCACCGTGTCTAAGTACAGCCGAGTGTAGCTTAGTGCACCGCATCGCCAGTATGTCAAATGGTACACAGTCAATCTGAAGGAGGTGAATCTGACGGTGTTGAATTATGTCCGGCTCTTTGGTGATATCAGATAAATAAAACCATAAATTTCCGAGCTTGCGCGCTTCTTTCATCATGGGGGGAAATTAGGAAAGGTGCCCGTAATGGTTTCATCAGCAAGTGACACGTCATTAGGAGAGGCCAGAGATTCATCACACAGACACACAGACACACACACACACACACACACACACACACAGAGAGACGCACATCGGCCAGAAAACGAATGAGAAGGATATGCCACTTCCTGCATAGCAATGAGTCAGATGCTTATCCCCATACTCAAGGTGGATTCTGGGCTAAATTGGATTCAACGTTGTGTCTGTGGTGGAAAGATATTTCTCCGGCATAACGCAAAAAAATGACATTTACATAGATCAAAATCAGATTAATATATCTCCACGGCAAGGGGGAAAAAAAAAACAGTGACTCAGAGAGCTTGAGAATGGCACTTGACGGAGAGTCATGGGATTGGAGGGACGCATCTAATTGACCTGGGACGGTTAAAAAAAATACTGCACAAACAGATCTACTATCCACCAGCGCTTGTGTGTGGACGCTAATACCACAGTGTCTCTGGGACCGACTCAGAAGCAACTACAACACCCTGTGATGAGTGATGAGGAACCAGTTGGTGATGGTGTTTTGACGGTGCTTTGATCTGGCATAGACAAGTCTACATTTTTGTCTAAACTTGTCTAAAACCTTGATGAGCGATACAGGCTTTTGTTCAGTGGAGTTTTGAATGCCTTCACAAGGTATTTAACTGAATTATTTGAAAGTATCCTGTGTTGGTGCTCGAACCCGCGAAACAGCAGCACCTTGGATCGGGAATCACGTGTGCTAACAATCCAGCTAAAAGCCTCGGCTACTAGCTTTCATGCCAGCAGCACTCTTGAGGCGTCGGGGAGTGAAGTTTACTAACGTTCGACACGCACAGCTAACTAGCTGGCATCCGTTACACCAACAAGGCTAACAATCAAGGTAGAGTATGGTAAGGACAAGTTAGTGCAGCGGTGAGCGCTACTTCCATACCATCACGTGTCAGATGTCGTCGGACGGTATGTGCTAGAATTAGCAAGTCTAATTGTGGGTAGTGCTACGAGAGGAGGTGCTCTCTGAAGAGTTGGGTCTTTTGAGGGCAGAGAGGGACCCTCCTGCTCTGGTAAGAACCAGTAGTGCGTTCCATCAGCGGGGGGCAACAGATGAGGAATTGGCCAGATCAGGGCCTCTAGTCCGCCACAGAGGTCTGCGCTGTGAGGGGGCTGATGGCCGTGTCAAAGGGAGAGAAAAGAGAGCCGTTTGCCACTGACCACTAATGCAACTAACGTGTAATTACTCTATTCGCACGGTTCATGAATCAAATTACAGAGTTGAAACCAAACAGAAACGCACATATATAATTATGATTTAAGACATCCAAATTACCCTTCATTATGGTTTACACTCGCAATTAAAATAATGTTGCACGTATGAAATTAAAACGCCTTTATTTAGGACAATTATATTCAAGATAATTCTTCGGGGAGGGTTATGCTTTGGAGTTGGGACTTTAATTTGGCAAACTCGCCGCTAAATGCCACGGCCGTTCCACCTAAATTAGTTGTGTAGAATGAACGTAATGTAATTGGTGTTGACGCCTCTCGTGTCGACTTGATTTTGTTTGACATGTCCCTGGCCCTGTGAACACAGTGGCGCTCACTGAGCCTGTCCCCCGGGCTCCAGGAAAGTGGACTCTCGTTATGATTACAATATCACTTTGCAAATCTCAGAGACACGGCTGTGCCCTCGGGACTCCTGATGAGTTGCGCCTCTCTCTCTCTGGCTCTGTCTCTCTCTCTCTCCCCTCACCATCTCTCTGTCTCTCTGTCCTTCTCTCCTCTACATCTCTCTCTCTCTCCCTCTCTCTCTTCCTCTCTATCCCCTACCCATCCCTCTCTCCCACTCTCTGTCTCTCTCTGCCCCTTTCTCTCCTCGTTTCTCTCTCCATTCCTCCTTCTCTCTGCTCTCTCCATCTCCCCCACATCTCATAATGTTTTCCTTCATCCCAATCATTCTCTCTCTCTCACTCGTTTTTCTTTTTTTGTCATTTTCAGAGGAATGCAGAATCCCTGAAATAGAATATCTATCCAGTGTCCACACTGCGCAAAAAAAAGACTCAAGGTAGTTTATGGGTCAGCAGCTCTGGGCTTGTTGCTCACTTTATATGAAAATGTTGAAGTATGTGTGTACGCATATGAATGTCTATATGTTTTCTGAGTAATTGCATTTCTGTATATCATGTGTTTGAACTTTTATATGTGCTTCTGTAAGTACTTTGTGTGTGTGTGTGTGTGTGTGTGTGTGTGTGTGTGTGTGTGTGTGTGTTTGTGTGTGTTTATGTGTTTGTGTGTGTGTATTCCTAGGATCTTAGTGTTGTGTGTCTCGCCCCAGAAATCGGAGGAGTGCTTCTGCTTATTAACTCTCCTCTCCTCTCCTCTCCTCTCCTCTCCTTTCCTCTCCTCTGCGGCTGTTGTGGCTGATTTATTGAAGAACACACACAGGAAAAGAGAACACACCACGTCCTAAACATCTATCACCACACTGACTCAGCACGCACGCCTCCGCCAACCCTATGGTTCTTCTGATGACTGCAGTGTATATGTATGTATGTATGTATGTGTAGGTATGTACAGTACTGTATGTATGTAAGTTGGTATGCATGTACTGTATGTATGTATGTATGTATGTACTGTATGTGTACGCATATGTATGACCCTGAACTGTAGAGTTGCACAGTAAACCAGCATAAGAACAGATGCAGAACAAAGACATGAATAATTGACTGCGTCTGTGTGTGTGTGAGTGTGTGTGTGTGTGTGTGTGTGTGTGTGTGTGTGTGTGTGTGTGTGTGTGTGTGTTGGGGTAGGAAACAAACCTGCTGTAAAGAATGAAAGACACAAAAGAAAAGAAGAAAAGGAGGGAACATGAAGGGACCTTTGTGAGGAGGGCTGGGAAAGAGAAAGAGAGCGCTGGCAGACGTCCACAGTGGGGATTTGAGAGGACCGTTTTGCCAGGGCTCCGGAACAGATGTGTTTTAGATGTTCCTGAACCATCTGCACTGGCAGGAAGCTTAGCAGTCGTGGGCATGTGGTGATCGTTTTGAGAATCCACAGGTGACGCGGAGCTTTTGTCTCATATCAACCCCCAAATTCCACAGAGAAAGGAGAAAAGGAAACCAAAAATAAACAAATAAATATAGAATAAATAAATAATAAACACGGACTGGATGAGCATGTATAATTCCGAGTGGGGGTGGCATTGCGGTTTCTGATGTGTGCATGTGTGCACGCATGCTTTTTTCTCACTCACATACACATACACACACACACACACACACACACACACACACACACAGACAGGGGCGCACACACATACCTCAGCCAGAGCATGCCCACTCGTAGACTTGTTCATAAGCCAAACCTTTCTTGTTCGTCTCGATTCAGCAAATATTTGACTGTGAAATTCTGCTTAGTGGCTTTGTGTGCCAGCAGGCGTGTGAAGGGGATTAAAGTTGCATGAGCAGTATACGATGGACGTTGCCACTGGCCTCCCTGGTCCTAAAAGCCTGTGTGTTTGCATCTGTGCAACACACACACACACAATCACACGTACACATACACACAAACACACACAAACGCTGGGCGGTACCAGGGTGATTATTTGTCTCGGTAACTGGCGAGGGTCGGGCCGTTACACCCCCTGCCGAGTGCAGGCTTGAGAACACTGTGAGTTTGATTGCATGGGCACAAGTGCACCACTGGGTAAGGCAACATCAGCTCATAAAGACCGCCCAGGAGCAGCAGGGCACTACAAGCAGACCCCACCACCTCTGCCGCCGTGCGCGGGAGAGAGAGGGAGGGAGGGAGGGAGGGAGGGAGGGACGGACAGACCCCACCACTGCCGCCGCCACCATGCACGCGCGAGAGAGGGACAAAGCAGAGAGAGGGAACGAGGGAATGGGGAGGGAGGGAGGGAGTGAAGTGTAGCTCTGTCTGGTTCACTCTCGCCAGTTGGCACACTCACTCTGACAAAAAAATCATTAAAAAAAAAAAAGAAAAAAACGCATGCCCACCACTGGGACAGGCCGGCGCCATCTGGCCAAGAAGTGGTCCAAAGAGGGACGTACTGGCTGGCTCGCCAAAATCTCTGTGTGTCCAGTGATGATTTTTTACTGATGAGTCTAGCGTTTGCGGGCCTCATGGTCCGTCCTGCGCTCGTGCTGATGCAGTGCCGAGTCCTCCCCCAACCCCCCTCTCCTGCTCGGTCCGGTCAGCCTGTCTTCTGGACTGGGCAGCGATCTCCCCTTGCTGCCTCCATTCTAATGCGTCTGCTCATTCAGTACCGCTCCTAAGCATCTGTTTGTTTTCAATGTCATGGAAACTCTTATGCCAGCAGATATGGGCTGGCATTGCCAAGAGCGTACACACACACATACGCAGCCTCGTAGTCACTGAAGCATCGGGAAAAGGGGGGGGGGATCTCCTTGAAAAGACCCCGACCCAGGCTCTGAAGCCTTTCCGAGCATCTCTGCCCCACAAACACACACACACACACACACTGGTGCGGACAATCCCACAGCACTGGTTACCCTACGACATCACATCAGTTGGGGGGAGGGGGCCCACAGTTCTGGAGGGGTGTGTGGAGGGGTGGGGGCAGACAGGTAAAGGGACAGGTAACGGGGTGGCATAAAGTGGGGAGGTGGAGCACAAGACAGCATCTGCGTGGCCGCACACAGACGTAGCGGTCTTTCTCTCGTCCGCCCCTGAAGAAAGAGACTCCTCTCCGACGACGATAGAGGGGGCAGGCGCACAGGTCAGCGGCTCGGGGCGAGGGGATCGGTGGTGGACGGGGGGCGGGGAGGGGGTCATATGAAGTACTCCTTCCTGGTGTCGCGGACGCTGATGGCGCTGTGGAGGTGAAGGTCGAGGTCGGTGGGGACGCCACGACGACCGGGCTCCAGGTGCGGCGGGAGGGGGAGGACGTGGTGCTGCTGTTGCTGAAGCTGCTGCTGCTGCTGTTGCTGCTGCTCCTTCTCCTTGGCCGGCGCCATGGGCTGGGCCCGCTCGTGACGATGCCGGTACAGGAAACGGGTCATCACCGCCACCACGCACAGGGTGACCAGAACCACCGCGGCTATCAGGCCTGTCCAGAGAGAGTGTGTGAGAGAGAGAGAGAGAGAGAGAGAGAGAGAGAGAGAGAGAGAGAGAGAGAGAGAGAGAGAGAGAGAGAGAGAGGGGTGCAACAAGATCGTTAGAAAGAGAGGGATTGAGAGAATGATAGAAAGAGAGCAAGAGAGAGAGTGTGAGAGGACGATGCGACACGACAGTTGGAGGGAGAAAGACAGAGAGAATAAGAGAGGGAGAGAGAGTGTGTGTGAGATGCAACAAGACAGTTCCAAAGAGGACAGGGAGATTGAGGAAGAGAGTGGCAGAGGGAGAGACACAAGAAAACAGACAGAGGAAACAGGCAGAGGGAGATCCAGAGAGACAGATAAATAGATTAGATCGAGGGAAGGAGGGAGAGAGAGAAATGCGAGAAGACAGAGAGGGAAGAAAGGAGAAGGGACAGATAGCGGATAGAGAGTAAGCATTCAGCCTGACTTGAATCAATTAATCTGTTCTTTCCCAGGCTGTGCATGTGTCTCTCTGTGTGTGTGTGTGTGTGTGTGTGTGTGTGTGTGTGTGTGTGTGTGTGTGTGTGTGTCTGTGTGTCTGTGTGTGTCTGTGTGTGCGTGTGGTGCGGGTCTGTTTAATCTCTACTGCTTCTAGATTCTTCTGTCAGATCCACAGCAGGCCCTGCATTGCTATAGGAATGTGGTTGCTCTTGACAGGTTACAAACTCCCCCAGATGCAATCCCACCTGATAAGGAAGTCAATGCAACCTTCCTGCCGCAAATTACATCACCTGGGGCTAATTCAGCCGGCAAGGTGACTCCTGCCCAGACGTGGAGTTTCCTCCGCGCCAAAGCTTATGGGCCCGAGATTCATTTCACACTTTGTTTATTTCCACCGGTAGGCTATTTGTGTGTGTGAGAGAGAGAGAGAGAGAGAGAGAGAGAGAGAGAGAGAGAGAGAGAGAGAGAGAGAGAGAGAGAGAGAGAGAGAGAGAAGGAGAGGGAGAGGGAGAAGGAGAGAGAGACGGAAGGAAGGAGGGAGAGAGAGAGAGGGAGACGGCTACCTCCAATTACTGCTGAGTCACTCTGCTCTGCGTTTTTGAGCCTCTCTTTGCCGTTGCCGTCTTCCTCTGAGTGATCTGTAACGTGAGAAAGAGAGGGAACAGAAAATACTCCTCAACAATCAATTTTTATAGCCGAGAGAGAGAGAGAGAGAGAGAGAGAGAGAGAGAAGGCTCACATCTGATGTCTCTGATACAGAATAAAAGCTGGTGAATGTTTGCAGAGTTTGTGTATTCATTTACTGTTAATTTGAGAATTTGTAGGCTACTTCAGGACTTCGGGGGACTTTTTTTGCTTGTTTAATTTATCCATAATTGTTATTTTCCAACTCTGTGTTTGCCGTGAATTAGTTTTTATGTGTCATTCAGCAAAGCAATTAATTTCTTATTACAGTATAGCCTTGAGATAAAATCCACTGCACACCTGCCAATTTTAACATTAACCTTTAAACAATTTACATCAACCAAAATAACATGTCTCTACTTTAGTCAGGACCAACATTTGTTGTCTAATGAAGAATCAATTTAAAGGTACACTATGCAATAGTAATATTCATCTTTACAAAGCCCATTTGATGGTAAATTAACTTGTAATAGGCGCATTGTTCACCTAGCATAGCTATACAGCATCGGGTCGCAACCAAGAAAACCAGCCAAGAACAGCGACCTGACAAATCTCGCAAGAATCATGAAACATTACCTTGTCAGTACATACTGTATAGCTCTTTGGAGATAGCTTCTACCTTTTGTTAATCCTTCACCTTCACAACACAACAACAACAAAAGCATTTTCATTGTGTACAGGGGGAAGTCACGAGAGGTTTGCTATTTACAACAGCATGGTCAAATATAAATACAGCCTACATGTATCTCCACTCTAGAGGGATATCTACTGTCACCAAAAAATCCTACACCAGCCTAGTGTACCTTTAATAAAGAATTAATTGTCTATGACTGAATGGCTTAGTTCAGAGGGCTTCTATTTTTCATAGTGGTAGGTAAGATGTGAATCTTGTGCCTTATGCAAGACACAGCTTCAGCTTTACTGTAAAGCATTTTGGGAGCCTGTATAAAGTGCTATATTGTTGTTGTTGTTGTTGTTGTTGCTGTTGTTCTATTGGGACTATAGACAATGTACTGTAGCTGCAGTTTGTTTTCATATATGGCTGTATTTGTGTGATGGCATTACTGAAAACACACCGGCCTACCTGCTTGTGAGCGCGATGACGTTTTATCCGCCAGTATCCCACAGTTAGACTCTGACGGGTTCCCCAGCACACTGACCAACGAGCTGCCTCGATTCAGCAGCGCTGCTTTCAGGGGAGCCAGGTGATTGAACTGGACCGATGACAAGCAGCCCACGAAACCTTTGGATCCCGCTTGGATGATCTCCTCGTCCATGCCCACGCGCCCTGTGTGTGTGTGTGTGTGTGTGTGTTGTGTGTGTGAGTGAGAGAGAGAGAGAGAGAAAGACAGATATGTTACCCATACGTTGTCTTCATGGGAATTAATGAAGTCAGATTTTTCGTCTCACTGAGTAGAACTCTGAGGTGAGCATCGACTGTACGTTGACATGACGATTTATCTGGCTTGAATGCTGCAAGGCTGAAGATAAATGCTGCGGCAGAGCCGGCAAGATCAATGTCAGAGCCCAGGGTTGAAGCAGCCAACTCCTTAAGAAACATTTTCATTTAGTCAAAAGCCTGCAATAACGATTCATCATTGATATATGAAACATGGCTACCCTCTGGAGCTATTGATGAAGTGGCCGAGGAGATAGTCGCACCAGTCTGCTGGCTGAATTGCAGGAATGCCTTATTGTACTCCGCTCCAAACATGTGCGGCATTCGTGTACTGACAAAACCTGAATAGGAATGTTTCGTAGAAAAGCTACAGTACGTGATCTGATCGGATGCCCTCTACTTTCACAGTCTTCAGTTTTAAAGAATTTCTCATTTCAAAAATTCAAAATCATAAAAATCGAATCTTAAAAAAAAAAAACCTTCTGTAATTATCTACAACTTCATAGCAGCAGTCACCTGTGAAGAGTTGGTCAGTAATGGTAAAAATGGATTCTATAGCTCAATGTGACTGGCCAGAGAGGGGAGGCCACTACTCGGAAATAGGGGAGACTGAGAGAGAAAGTGCCATTGAGCTGTGGAGAGTCATGGTCAAGGATGACCGGATCCACTTTGTGTGTCAGAGAAAAAAAAGAATCAAAACTCAGGGCATAATGAGTGGATAATGAGATAAAAATGTGTTTCTTTTCTCTTTTTTGAGGTGACTTCTTCAGGGATCAGAGGAAACTTACAATAAACCTTCAAGAGCACTCTTGTCGCCACACAGCTACCCACCTGTAACTTTCCCGAGGGTTAAGGAGCGTATTGTGTTCAGTTCCTTGTCAGACGATAAGCCGTATTTCTGGTTGATGTCCCTGTCAATCTGTTTGGAAAGGAAGACACAGAAGAGAAACGCATATGGATGGCGTGTTTTGACATTTCCGCATCCCCACGAGGACAGCCGATGCAATCGTAATGAGATATCTACAGTGTTAGGCCACAGCAGCCAATGAATCACACTGACAGTAGTCTATTCGGCCTCTCTATGTCCTGAGGCGCTGTGCTACGGTGGCCAGAGAGGGTCATATGTAATGAACATTCTCAAACATTTGTTTGGGTTTGGCTAAAGGCCGGCGCCCACCGGACACGAAACACGCGATGCAACGGAAAAAAATAATAATAAATAATTTCATTGTTTTTAACAGAGCAATGCCCACTAGAGACGTCTGCCATGCAGCAGCCGCACAGGGATAGAAAACTGTTCTAAAATCCTGCACGTCAAGCCCACACCGCTGAATGCCGTGTCCGGTGGGCGCCAACCTTAACAGAGAGGGTCATATGTAATGAACATTCTCAAACCTTTGCTGGGTCTGGGCCGACTGGACGTTGCCGTGAAGCGCGTTCATAAGGTAGTCGTAATTAAATGTCACCGCGTCTACATTACAATAACAAAGAGGCGAGCTGCTGTGTGTGCAAGGCTGTGGGCAGCTCGGCGGGAGAGAGGAAGGCCGAGACGCTTCCTCATGAAAGGCCCCGCCGAACGACGACCGCCTTGTTTCTCATGACTCAGGTAAATGTTTACTTCTCAAGGTCCCTGCTTCGAGCGCAGCGACAAAAATTGTGAAGAAACAAAAGGTGCGCCGAAGAACACCTGCAGCCACAAGGCCAGCTTTTCAGAATGCAGAGGAGGGCCGCCACGTCTCTGGTGGTTAATGAGGCTGATCCGCTCACGCAGAGTACCTTCAACACTACACACCTGAACGCCGCTTTGGTGCAAGCATTACATCTATTCAAAGTCATGTATATACATAAAGTATTACGAATATCATACACATCTTAAGCAGAATTCAGTGCTACACACCTGAACGCTGCTTTGGTGCAAGCATTACATCTATTCAAAGTCATGTATATACATAAAGTATACGAATATCATACACATCTTTAGCAGATTACCTTCAACACTACACACCTGAACGCCGTTTTGGTGCAAGCATTACATCTATTCAAAGTCATGTATATACATAAAGTATACGAATATCATACACATCTTAAGCAGATTACCTTCAGTGCTACACACCTGAACGCTGCATTGGTGCAACCATTACATCTATTCAGTCATGTATACTGTACATACAGTAAATAAATATCATACACATTATAATCAGATTCAATACTACACACCTGAATGCTGTTTTGGTGTGAGCATTACTGTACATCTATTCAAAGGCATGTATATACTGTACATACAGTATACGAATATCATATCTTAAGCAGAGAACCTTCAATACTATACACCTGAATGTTGTTTTGGTGCAAGCATTACACCTATTCAAACTCCTGTACTTACAACATGAATATCACACATTTTACATAGATTACTTTGAATACCATTTAGGTGTTAGCTGAGTAATATAGAAATGAACGCCATTCAAACGTATGTATACATACAGGTTATATAAGCTGAGTCAGTAATTCTACTCTATGCTGCCATGCATAAAGTTATGAAAAAATAGTAAAACAGTAACACGGACATTAACAAGACAAGGTCAGGACAAGGTTAAGCTACACATTGTCCATTTATTCATTACTCAGGTGAATTCAGGTAATGGGCAGCGTTCTGCATTTTCTCTATAAAGTATAACTGGTTAGCTTTAACTTATCCAACGCACCTGTCCCCACAAAAGAGGAAGTGCTTTCTCAGGACAGACTGTTGCAAAGGAGATCAAAAGGCATTTCTTTACCTTTATGTACATGTCCTTTCCCTCTCTATGGAGTTGGACCCTGTGCAACTGGCCATCGGCCAGATTGTACGGTCGGGGCGTGAACACATCCGGTCTCTTATCACGGCTGAGTCGGTACCAGATCTGCAGGGTCCCTGTGGCATTGGATGGGTTGGGGGTGGGGTTTGGCAACAACAGGAGTAAAGGAAAGTCAGTCATTTCGCCCATCAGAGGATCTATCGTCACTATTGTTGTTTTTGACAATTTTGTGGCTTTGCCATTTAGAGGGTTATCCCTGATCGCAGGATCTATTGTCTGTTTTAATCAGTATTGTTGTTTGTGGCAATTTTGCAACTTAGAGGCACTTAGAGGGTTAATCGTTTCCCCGATCGGAGCATCTATCGTCTGTTTTAATTAGTCTTGTTGTTTGTAGCAATTTTGCGACTTTGGCATGTAGAGGGTTAATCATTTCCCTGATCTGATGATCTATCGTCTGTTTTAATCAGTATTGTTGTTTGTGGTAATTTTGGGACTTTGGCGCTTAGAGGGTTAATCGTTTCTCCGATTGGAAGATCTATCACCTGTTGTAATTAGTCCTCTTGCTTGTGGCAATTTTGCGACTTTTGCGAGTAACCCTTAGAGGGTTATTCATTTTCGGGATCACATCAGCGGAGCGCATTTTCCCAGGCTTGTTGCCTCCCCCGCAGCTCCTCTCCGCTCCTACGGAGAATGATTGCTCCCGTGACCACGGTGGCAGGGCCGGCGTCCTTACGGGTTCCTCCCGCCACCCCTCAGACGTCTCATCATCATTAACCAGCGATCGCACTTTTAATCAAGACAAGTGTTGCGCTGATGAGCAGACGCCGAGGCTTCCTGCCATTAAACAAGCGTGTAAATACCAACGCTGTAATGAGACTCATAAATAAGGTGTGTGTGTGTGTGAGAGAGAGAGAGAGTGTGTGAGTATGTGGGTATTGTGTGTGTGTGTGTGTGTGTGTGTGTGTGTGTGTGTGTGTGTGTGTGTGTGTGTGTGTGTGTGTGTGTGTGTGTGTGTGTGTGTGTGTGTGTGTGTGTGAGAGAGAGTGTGTGGGTATGTGGGTGTGTGTGGGTGTGTTTGATGGGGGGCGCATGGTACCGTTTGGAGCCAAGATGGCGGCCATGACTCATAAATAAGTGAAGCTGTGTGTGTGTGTGTGTGTGTGTGTGTGTGTGTGTGTGTAT
This sequence comes from Sardina pilchardus, assembly GCF_963854185.1. Taxonomy (NCBI): domain Eukaryota; kingdom Metazoa; phylum Chordata; class Actinopteri; order Clupeiformes; family Clupeidae; genus Sardina; species Sardina pilchardus. The sequence continues at coordinate 23,468,964 of NC_085016.1, read as the reverse complement.
GTGTGGGCTGGGTGTGTGTGTCCATGTATGTGTGTGTGTGGTGTGTGTGTGGGTGTGTTTGAGGTTGGCGGCTATTGTACCGTTTGGAGCCAAGATGGCGGCCATGTACTGCTGATGGTAGGTGCTGACGGTGAGCAGCATGGCCGGAGCCTGGCTGGTGAGGAAGCCGAAGGCCACATTCTCCCGCGACTTGCTGCTCTGGGCAAAGATGGCCGACGACTGACGGCTCTTGTTGCGCACGACGGAGAAAGGCTCCTGGAACGTGTAGGTCACTGACGAGCCACTCTCGAACGACATGGAAACTTCTGTGGAGGAGAACACACACACACACACACACACACACACACACACAAAAACACACACACAGGCACGCACACACAATCACACAATCACACACACAAACACACACACACACACACACACACACACACACACACACACACACACACACACACACACACACACACACACACACACACACACACACACACAAATGAGACCAGACTGTGATTGCAAAATAGCCTGGCTGTTGGGAGATGGCAGACTGTGATATAACAAGGTTTTTGTTCTCTTTATCACTGTAACATGAGGACAAAGGCGCGGCGTGAATGGGAACGAATCCAAAGCAACAGGAAGAGTGGCAGAGCGTGACTGGAAGTGAATGCTAAAATCTCTCATCCTCGCCGGTGACTGACCGCTCCGACAACTCCTCTTATTTGGCTCACACACGGAAAAAGAAGCGGGCCCACCCCCTCCCCACTCTCTCTCTCTCTTTCTATTCTACTCTTTCCCCCTCTCTCTCTCTCTCTCTTACTCACTCTGTCTTTCTCTCTTTCTCTTTTAGTCCCCCTGTGTATCTCTCTCTCTCTCTCTTTCCCTTTTACTCTTCATTTCTCTCTTTCTCTTTCTCTCTTACACCCCTCTCTCTTCCTCTCTCTTTCTCTCTTCTCTCTCTCTCTCTCTCTCTCTCTCTATCTGTCTTTGGCTCTCTCTGAAGTCTCGTTCTCTCTGAAAGCCCAGGCGAGGCGAGGCGAGGCGAGGCACGGGTGCGGTGCGGGTGCGGTGAGGCTGCTCTCTTGCTCATAGAGCTGTGAATAGGTCTGAAGTCTTGTCATACGCGGGCATCTGAGTCTGACGGGATAAAGTCGGCCGCTGACAGCGCAGCGCCAGGTCTGGACGAGGAAATAAAAAGGTAGGCGCGGCGGGCGCACCGACTGGAGCTTTCCGAAAGCAGCCAGGGCCAAGCCTTTTGAGTCAAATTCTGTGGAGCAGACCAGACAGGCCGAGCTACCGGATAATGGACCTGCAGACGTATGGAAATGAACAGAGAGAGAGAGAGAGAGAGGGAGGAGGGAGAAAGAGATCAAGAGAGAGTGATGTAAAGAAAGAGGGAGAGAGAACGAGAGAAAGAGAGAGGGAGAGAGAATAAGAACTAAAGAGGGGAATGGAGAGAGAGAAAGAGAGTGAGAGAGAGAGAGAGAGAGAGGAGTGTGAGTGTTAGAGAGAGAGAGTGTGCAGGGCAGGGCAGGGCCGGGGTGGGGTGGGGTGGGCTCTCCTCCCCTCTCCTCCTCTCCTCTCATTCTCGCTGGCTTTGATCAGCTCATCCGCCTGAGCTGGTTGCCAGTGTTTGAAAGCACGCTGCCGAGGCCAGTTACCTGCCTTTCAGCTCTCCACGGGAGACAAATTGGCCCCTCTATATGTTTATGAACCTCGTCTCACGCTCAAGCTGACCGAGATGCTATCGCAATATAGCAACTACCTCCCGCAGCCACAACATTGGCTCCGTTTCCTTTACAAATCTCACACTAGAACATGGCCATTTTGTTTTGTGACGGTGATAAATATTTCCTTGCAGGTGCCTTACCGGTTTCTACAGGTGGCTAACCTGATTCAACTACTTAGCAGGAGTTTTGTCTGTGTCACAGGTGGTTGGCCTATTTTGTCGGAGGCTTGCCTGTCTTACAGGTGGTTGACCTATATTGTAGGTGCTCCACCTGCCCCCCCTCCCCCCGACAGGTGCGTTACCTGTTTTGCAGTGGGGTCCTCCGTAGGCGGAGTGTGTACAGTCGCACTCGTAGCCGCTGCTCTTCTCGATGCACTTGCCCCGGTTGTGGCAGAGGTTGTTGTTGCTGCTGCAGTGGCCGGGGCATCCCGAGCTGACCCCGGGGGTCATCTTGGCCCGCTCCTCGAGGTCAAGGGTCAGGCCGTTCATGCTCAGCGCGCGGATGCAGCCCAGGAAGCCGCGCTGCCTGGACGTGGTTCCACCTGGCGGGGGGAGAGACGGCGACGACAGAGTGTGACGTTTACATCCCATAATAGCCACTTTAGTTAGTGGCACTTACTCCCTATGGAGCGTTACACAACATGAGCATCTCCTCTCTCTCTCTCTCTTCCTTTCTCTCTCTTCCTTTCTCTCTCTCTCTCACTCTCTCTCTCACTCTCTCTCTCTCCCACTCACTCTCTCTCTTCCTTTCTCTCTCTCTCTCTCTCTCTCTCTCTCTCTCTCTCTCTCTCTCTCTCTCTCTCTTTCTCCACAGCTGTAAGTAATGAGTGCATCAGTTGTCAACACCGTTATTTTTCATCCATTATCTCTGGAGGAGAAGAGTAAAAAACAAGAGACAGGGCTGAGTATGATGCTGTGGGGAATACACACCCACACACACTCACCGGCTCACACTCATGGGCAAACACACACACACACAGACATAAACTCACCACACACACACATATACACAGTCTCTCTGTCTTTCTCCATGTGGGAAATGCTTTTTCACAGTTTGATAAGCACGTTAGCGGCACATACACACTCTCTCTCTCTCTCTCTCACGTCTGCAAGCCTGCTCACTTTGCGGTTACACACACACACACACACACACACACACGCAGACACACACACACACACACACACACACACACACGCACACACACACACACACACGCAGACACAGACACCGTCACAGATGCCGTCAGCGTGGGCCCCCAGAGGGAGGGCTCGTGGGCACACAGATTGGCACAGCGACCGGCGACGGCACCAGCGTGCGCGTGTGTGTGTGTGTGTGTGTCGTTGGTGTCGTCGGAGGGGGGCTCAGGCATTTAGTCGGGCACTGACGGGCGTACCGGCGGGCTGGGCGACTGCTTACCCACGAAGAGCTGCCCGCTGAGCTGCAGGCGGTAGTGCCCGTCGGCGGGCGCCTCCAGGAATCGCAAGGGCAGCTGGTCCACCTGGAGCGAGGCCTCCTTGGTGTTGCGCTCGGCCCGCACGTAGTGCCACTGCTTGTCGTTGAGCGGCAGGGGGGACCTGACCGTCAGCACCACGGGCCCGTTGCCCACGTCGAAGGTGAACGTCACGGCGGAGGAGGCTGAGAGGGAGAGAGAGAGAGAGAGAGAGAGAGAGAGAGAGAGAGAGAGAGAGAGAGAGAGAGAGAGAGGGAGAGAGAGAGAGAGAGAGAGAGAGAGACGCACACACACACACACACACATACACAGAGAGAGAGAGAGAGAGACACACACACACACAACCAAACAAAAACAAAGAGAGAGAGAGAGGAAGAGAGGAAGAGAGAGAGATGAAAGAGGAGAAATGGGGTGAGTAAAAGAGAGAGAGAGAGAGAAAAGCACAGAAGTACTCAGTGCACTGCAGTCTCCCGCTAGCTTCGCTAATGCTGTTAATAGGTTTGGCAATGACAGCTGCTTCAGAGAAAAGGAGAAAAAGAAAGAGAGTGTGAGTGTGTGTGTGTGTGTGTGTGTGTGTGTGTGTGTGTGTGTGTGTGTGTAAGTATGTGTGTGCGTGCCTGTGAGTGTGTGTGTGCATGTGTGTGTGTGTGTGCGCCTGTGAGTGTGTATATGTGTATGTGGGTGCATGCCTGTGTGTTTGTGTGAGTGAGTGTGTGTGTGTGAGCGCGCAAATGCCTGTGAGTGAGTGTGTGTGTGTGTGCATGCCTGTGAGGGAGAGATGGAAAGAATGAGATAAAAGAAATGGAAAAACAGAAGGGTTGTGACTGTATGAAAGAGTGTAAATAGAGACATAGAAACAGATGGACGTCCTCCATTGGGACCGTGCCGTTAAAAGTCACAGTAAACCGGCCGCGTTATTACAACATCAAATGAACAAAACTGATTCTCTCCATTCCCTTTCATCATCAAGTCCCTTTTCCCCAAAGTTCCAAAGCAGAAACGCACAGTTCAACCTCAGTAATACCCACAAAAGCCTCTTTAAGGGAAAAAGGGAAAAAGAAAAAGAAGAAGGAGAAGGGAAAAAAAAGACAAAAGACAGCCAGAAGGAAACATCAAAAATCTAGGCCGACGTGAATCAGCAGGGGGTTTACTGATGCCTGTCGAGGCGATATGAATGCCGATAAAGAAGCCGGTATCACAGCCTCAAGCCGGAGAGAGAGAGAAACAATACCCATATGAGGCTGGTCCGGCACGGCACAATGTGTCTCTGCCATTTACGTGAGGGGATTTCACACGCCGAAATGGACTTGCACCGTTTAGAGAAAGCGCAAACGCTGGGCAATGGGTAGTGGTCGGCGGTCAGTGAGGAATGGACTAGCACCGTTTAGAGAAAGCCCAGGCACAGGGCAGTAGGCAGTCGTCAGCAGAAATGGACAACTGCAATTCCACAACTGTTAGCCGCAGCTTACAGTATACATTGATTTGGCTAAATTCCTTCAGCTATAACAAACAGGGCCAGTTAATATGGCATTAATATGAATTTGTTCTTTAAAAATCGCATAAAACACTGTCCTGCGGCTTATACACAACACACAATGTGGCTAATACACAGGAGATGACTGTAGCCCTATTGAGAGAGGAAGTCCAGGGGAAAGTTAGCTACTGAGGGCCGGACTCACTGCTCAGCTCGAGGCGGATGAAGTCGCGGGCGCCCTGGTTCTCCAGGAAGAGGCCGGCGGGCGCCGTGGTCTTGAAGTAGAAGGCCACGTCCGTGCTGAGCTCGGCCTGCAGCGTGGGGAAGTGCAGGTAGGACGCCTCCTGGTAGAAGGAGGCCGCGTTCCACAGGAACCCTGGCCACAGGGGAGAGCAGTGTTATGTACTGCTTACAGTACACACACACACAAATACACACACACACACACACACACACGTAATGTAATTAGGTCTGCGTTCACAGACCAAATCTAAAACACAGTGGAGAAACACTCATACTCACAAACAAACAAACACACAACAAAAGCAAAAAAGCTACAACACACACACACACACACACACACACACACATACACAGAAACACACACACACACACACTAACACGCACCTACAATTTCAAGCCGTTTTAATTGCATTCAAATGAGCAGTTCAACACAAGCCGAACAAACACATTACGTTAACACTAGAAGCGCCAAGCGCCGGTCATTTGACCGCTGACGCGTATTCCTAGAAGCGCCGTGTGGGTTTGACCTAGATATACCTAGAACTGCCGGGCTGCGGTCATTTGACCGCAGCGATTACAAAAAAAAAAAAATCTTTTCACTCGATTAAATTCCAGGACCCTACGTTCACGACTTTTCCTAAATACGCGTGTTTTGTCACCCAGAATTTTTACATGATCGAAAGCACACCGGTACAAGCTAGTTTAGAGCTATTTTGCGCTCATTATGTGACAACACTATGTTGTCTCGCGTTCGGCCATGTTTGTCCAGGCTGCTATTCTCTTTTCTCACAGCAGATGTCGCAAGGGTTTCCTGACAGTCGGGCATGAGAATAATATTTTACCATAAAACATATAGTTTATATATGTGCAATATGTAGGCCTATTATATGTGATTTATTTTAATAACTATTTTTCATTTATATGGCATAGTCTATGGAGGCGATTTACAGTGGTAAAATGCGAGTTTGTTTTGAAAATGTTGCGACGTTCTATTAGGCAGGCCTACATGTGTAAAACATATTTTCAGCTGAAATTCGTCCGTCGTAGCCTATTTATGTAGGCCTACGTAGGGCGCGTATGCCTACGTACATTCATAGTTGTATATCTTATCTTGTATTTGTATGGAGTGAGACAGCTGTCCATATATTCGTGTCATAGATTTGATGCAGGTTCGTATTTGTAGTCGTGCATAAAATAAATATTTGTGAGTTCTCAAAAGAGTCCAGTCGTGCATAACATATATTGTGTGTATTTTATCCATCAGAATACGGATGGGGAAAAAAACGAATTCAAAAATTACAAGTAGGCTACGAAATCAAACTTTACAGGTAGGCTTTCATTTCTGAGTAGCCTACGACTTCGCACAAATGACTGAACTGTCAAAATACGTCATCGCCACACAACCACTCTCATTGTCGTTGGTGGATGTAAAGAGCAACACCAGCACGGCCCTCTTTTATACTCCAGATTTTGCTGAGAGCAAAACTGAGACATTACTTGTTGCTGGACTCACTTGCTTGAGTCACTAAGTTGCGTCGTCAAGTGAGTAGAACGGCAAGTGGCTCAGCGGTAACTTCACTAACTGCGACGCAGAAGACCCGTGTTCACATCCTGGCAGGGGCGTAATATAATAGGTTATTGACTGAATTCATTGAAGTGACAAGCTTTGGCTAAGCCAGTTAGACTTTTTGCATCTAAAAATAATTATATCAGAGACACACGCGAAAAATAAACGCGAGCCTATAAACGATTCCCACTGGATAGCCTACACCATATCAGTATTGTGCTCGTTGCTACGATAGGCTACACAGGACTCAGTTGCATGTTCTGTAGACATGAAGTGGCAACTAAAGCCATCATCAGCCATGAAAACTTCAGCCAGCCGTTATTCTCAAAGCAAATGGCTTCGGGGTCTATAGGCTACATAACACACATTGCAAACATAGCCTATTTGAAACCGATCATTCCCCCTCCCCCATAAACGTCTAACCAGTTCATGGAGGGGGGTGGGGGT
>NC_085016.1:23447059-23454559 GCF_963854185.1 Sardina pilchardus | reverse complement strand
AATTTTTTTGTCTATTTTTTGCCAGTAAGACACAATAGAAATTTAGCTCAGGTTCCTCCCCCAAAAAAGTGCAGGGATCTGAATCCTGGTCTGAATGCCCTGTAACTGAAATCCCCACAGCGCTGAAAGGCCATCTTTAAAACTGCCAAGTGGACTCGATTCCCAGACGGCGATTACGCCGAGGGCCCTCTGAGCCTCCGGACTTCGCCTCCTGATGGACACTGTCCATTAAAGTCCCATCCGGACCGCAACACGCCGTAATCCGGAGCTAGGGGCTCAACCCCACTCCATAATAATGCTGATACATACTGTGCTGAAACATCAGCAGTAGTCCCATGATAGATCGAGAGCAGTGGTGGAGTCCACGTGATACGCAGGACTATGCAGTATACCCACTTATAAAGCATCACCATCTCAGTATACCCACTTAAAAAGCATCACCATCTCAGTATACCCACTTAGAAAGCATCACCATCTCAGTATACCCACTTAAAAAGCATCACCGTCTCAGTACACCCACTTAGAAAGCGTCACCATCTCAGTATACCCTCTTAAAATAGGCAAGGATACACACACACATATTACAGTTTGGGGTTGATCACAGTATACCCACTGCAGCTAACTACTACTGTACGTCACAGTACATCCACTACAGCTATCTAGACTACACCACTGGGTATGGGGGACACCAAAGGGACTCTCTTCTCCCACTCACTCACTCACCATGGACACACTGCCCTCTCAGCCTCAGATCAGCTAGCCGCACAGATTAGCCGCACCACTTCCTATCACCGAGCCGAGGCCTCGAACACAAACTAACTGCGCAGACAAATCTATCCATCCCCAGCTGGTGATTTGTTACGTTAACTTTAATGGCCGAGGGGTGGGTGACCAATGGGAGCATTTATCAGTGCGATGTGATTGATTAGCACACTGCGCAGTTAGGCGGCTGATATTTCAGACCCATTCTCAGGGACTATGGATTCTCATTTGTACAAACCTGCAGTCAGAAAGCGGACTGATGAGACTCACATTATTGAGCTAGCTATTGACATATTGATCCTGTGACCCTACATCCGCTGTGCTGTTAACCTAACAGTGTGAGGGGATAGAGAGGTGGACTGGCAGGTTAACATGGGGAGTGCGTGTTGCTCATTCTTCTAACAAACAGGACAGCATCCTCCTTCAAACCCTTGCAAATTGCCTACCGCTCATCCCATCACACAGGGACGTGTCTGTACACGATCTCCACAAATGACAACAGATCTGTTATGGAACCACGCAAATCGCTCTTCTTTCAAACCATTTGTTCCGGCGCTCAAAGGCATGCCACTTTGTCAAAGATGCTTCCTCAAATAACAGACATCAATGCTGTATTCCAGACAGCTCAGACATCGAGGATCGGACTTCAGTTCCAACCTTGAAGTTGGGGTAGATTGACTTACCCTGAGTTCAGAAGTGGGGAACTCCGACTTCAAGTGGTGTTCAATTATACTTTTTTTCCCCAGTAGGAGGTCAGAATTATTAACCTCCGAGTTTGTCTGGAATGAAACCGGGAGATTCCAACTAGGAAATATCTGACTTCCGAGTTGTCTGGAACGCAGCATTAGGTTAGTAGAGGGCATTAAGAGAGCTGGGATCGTACAGGATCACTCTGGGGTCACTTACAGTTGTGACATGTGGCGCCAGTGTATCCTGTCCCAGAGCAGTCGCAGTAGAACGTGCTCCAGGATTGTGAACACTGACCCTCGTGTTCACAGAAGTTAGGAAGACACCTGCAACAGAGAAGGAACAGATCAATTAAGATTAACACATTACTAAGAATATAAAGAACAGAATAAGATTAGCACATTAAAGAATGTCAACAACAGATTGATATTAACACATTTAGAAAGAAAATAATAAAATGATGTCACACGTCTTCAAAGGCGGTACTTCCAAGCTGGGTGATAATGATAAAATACCAAATCGCAACCAATAATAAATGACCTGATAATTAGTAAGGGTGCATTGTGTGTGTGAAGAAGACACCTGGAATTAGGCAAAAAAGATATCTTGCAAAATTCATCACCTTTGGTTATCCACTGCCTTAGAGCAAGTCAAACAGAAATGACACATCCTCGCATTTCGTGAGACTGACTCATTTCGAGCACACATGCAAAGATTGACTACGGGAGCATGGCTGTGGAGGAGAGCTACTAAGTCACGCAACCTTTCACTCAGTTCCTGCAGACTCAGGACAATGACTATAAAAATACACTTGGACTGACACTACAATCAACAGATAATTATTTGTTGTAGGGCTACATTTATAAGAAGATTAACATCACTTTCGAAATGGTGGGAAATGCAGACTTTATCCTCAAAAGAATCTTCTCAAATTCTAGCCCATCTGACATCATTAAGGTGCAGTGATCTCCTACTTTTTTCCAGAGCTGTATGTTACCGCAACGTTTTTTCTGTAACTATCATTATACTTTCATTCTATTTATTCCATTGTAATTATGCGCACAGATACACTGTGGCAAGCAATATTCAATATAAAGTTTTTCTGTTCCAGAATGCTGATGTCATAGTCTGGCACAGTGAGAAATAGAAAATCGACATTCGGAGTGGTCTCCGCGATGCTCTCCGGGGTTATTATCGAGCCAGTCCTCACGCAGACGTCTCCAAAAAGAGGCTCCGGGGATGACAGACGCCTTCGTCTCCCACAAACGGGGCAGGACTGCTGTGTGAGAAATGCTTTTCACCTTCATGGTAAAGTCCAGTGCTTCAGAACTCCCCATTACCGCTGGGATGTGTACGCTTATTCATGACTTTGCCATACCGTTATTCGATTATTTCAGACCATAAAGGCTAATCTTGTTTCCTGGGGGGCATTTGCTCCGACTCTGTGCTACAGTGTTAGCTGGGAAAATAGTCTATTAATTTAGCAATAATAGGATTTGTGGCTTGGCGAAGTACCGCAAAAACCTCAAGAGAGAGTGTTATTCTAATCCAAACCTGCCCACACAGTGAACTGAAGACTGCTTGTGACAGCAGCAGAGTGAGAGAGAGAGAAAGTGAGGGAGAGAGAGAGATAGAGAGAGTGAGAGTGAGAAACAGAGATGGGAAAAAAAAGCATCTGTCAAAAAAAAGTCTGTAATGACAAAAATACTTCAACGTCAGTGGCGACAATAATAATCGTGTGAGCGCGCGAAGGCAAATCTGGCCAGTCGGGCCCCAACTCGTAAGCACATGGGAGAGTGGTGGGTGAGAAACTGTGAGCAAATCTCGCATAAGCGTGTTTTAATGCCTCGGCAAGCTGATAGGGGCTTTAATGGATATCCAATGTGGAATAAAGAGGAGAAGAAGGCAAGGAAAAATCTTAAATGGATGATCTGACACAGAGTTAAATCCTTAATACAAAAAAATGTATATATTTTGCAATTGTAAAATGTCAGCGATAAGACGTGTCATTATGCTGAGGCTTTCGCCTGGGTGCGGAAAGTAGATTCCCGGCTGAAAAAAGAAGCATAATGAAAAGAAGAAAGGGGAAGGCATGATCAAAGCCACGGAGAGAGAAGCTGTCTGGAAGGAGAGGCTGGACTCTCCTAACTGATACACAGAGTACCAGTAAACTGAAATCACACTCCTTCCCTTCCTCTCTCTTTCTCCATATCTCTCTCTCTCTCTCTCTCTCTCTCTCTCTCTCTCTCTCACACTGTCTCGGTGCTTCTGTGAACCACTCATCTAGATGCACATTATACACAGGGCGGAAGCCCAGAAAAGATCCACAGGACAGGCTGCCTCAGAAACTAAAGTAACAAAAGATTACACACTGCACAATTAATGATACCTTCTAATACTGATCATATCTCTAAACGCCTAAAAGCTCTCTAACATTTGAAAAGGAATTGTAGCCACAGAGCACTGAGGATGATGTTGGAGCCGCAGACACATCACACAACGTATCGTTTCTCTAGCTGCCATAATGACTGTGAAGGGGCTCTCAGGCCATACGGATCTCCATTTGAGAGAGGCTGCCTCTGACTTTGAGATATAAGTTTCCACTATTATCAGTCAAAAAGGAAACCAATAAGCAATAAAAACAGCCCATATATCCACCCCCCCACCACCACACACACATACACAAGAAGAACAAAACCAAGAAACCCCAAGACAAACCAGACAAAACAAAAATAAAACCCACCGAAAACAGCTACCAGTCAAGCTTGTTCAGTTGACATATTACCCACCCTCCTACTAACCCTCCACCCTCCTCATCCACTACACACACCCCTCAGAGGACAGACAGCAGACCGCAGAGGGCCGGCGATGGCCAGACAGAAGCCGGACCACATCAAAACCGTTTCCTGTCAGTGGACGGGTCGCGCTCGAACAGGGCAGCGTGTCGCCCTCAATTCCGTTTTTTCCCCCACCGACATCCTCCCAGCACAGGACTGGACCCTCGAGAGCGCAAAAAAAGCACCGCACCTCTCGTCCACCGGTCAAGCTTTTTTTTTTTTTTTCCCCGCCCGTCACTCTCGTCCGTCCTTAAGCGCTCCTGACACGCGGACAACACTTTTCAAATCAGCTTTGACAAGGACACATCAGGAGCCGGGAATCATGGAAGGCTTCCTAGAACAACTTTATTGTCATTATTTCCATCGCGGCCCCCCGCCCCCCGGCTGCTCTCGGCTCCGCCACGATCCGCTCCGGAGCGCCGCACGCGGAGCGCGAGGCTGTGCTGCCAAAACGGGAGTCCCGCGGAATAATTCATCCCCCCCGTTCGTTCCCCCCGTTCCGTTCCGGGCCTGCCAGTATCGATTTGCCCCGGTGCCAGGGCGGCGCATTAGACGGAGTGAAGAATGTGTCGCAGACGTGCCAGCGCCCGGCAGCTGTGATTAGGGCCACGCGCCCCACGATTCATGGTCTGTTCCTCTCAACGGCAAACGCACGCGCGCGCGCGCGCGCACACACACACACACACACACACACACACACACACACACACACAGCCTCCCTCTTATGATGCACACACACAAACACACACACACACACACACACACACACACACACACACACACACACTCACACCCTCCCTCTTATGATGCACACATACACACACACACACACACACACACACACACACACATACCGTAAGCCCATACGATGGAGGGCAGGACGCTGAGACGCAAGGGCATGAAAAAGGGGGGGTATGATGGAGGGATTGTCTTGTTCACTTTGTCCATCTATCTTTCAAAATGTGCTGCTTTGGGCAAACCAGGAGGGGAGGGGAGCATTGAACAATGCCAGTACACCCACACAGAAAACTATATGTACGCACACACACACACACACACACACACACACACACACACACACACACACACACACACACACACACACACACACACACACACACACACACACACACACACACACACACACACACACACACACACACACACACACACACACACACACACACACACACACACACACACACACACACACACACACACACATACAGCCACACTCATTCACATACAAATATACCAAAGTACCTAAACACACAGTATAACACAGTATACACAAACAAATACAAATCATACGCATACACACACACAGACACACACACACAGCTAATGGCTTGTATATGCTCATACACATAAAACAAGACAACAAAGAACTCTCTCTACGAGTCTGAGGCTCGCGAGCGCTTCTTTGCCTCTGATTAACATCTCTTAATACACAGTCTGCCTTCCTTTGAAATCAGCCCGGCCTAACAATGCCCGGTGTCCGTCCTTGAGAAGCCCTGCATCTGAACACCGCCTACATTCCCAGAAAAACAGACTCGACGCCGCGCTGATTAGTACGCATCATCGCCACAAAATCAATTCTAGCAGGAGAAACGCAGCTGTATCGCTAAAGCAACAACCTTGGAAATCCGAGAGCGCCACAAAAGACTAATTGTACATCTTTCCGTTTATTATCCGGCGGACTGCTCCTCGAACACAGGTAACATCCGCAGCCGAAAAAAAGCACCGGGAACGGCAAACGCTCGGCAGGAAGATGGTGGCTAATGGAGGGGTTTCTGAAGACGTACCTGTCACGGATTCCGCAGAAGTCGAACTGAAGCTGGCTGTGATTACCCACAAGGCCTTGCTGCACCTGAAGCATGTTCACTGGCAGGTTGTTGATGGTAATTGATCGTATGCAGCCTTGAAAGGCCATGGTGGGGTTCCTGCAGTTGTCCCTGGAGGAGGCAGGTGGGCATCCTAGGGAGTAGAGGATATGAATATTTTACCGCCATCATGTTTGTTGGTAAATAACAAAACAGGATACAGAACAACACCTGCACCACTAGTCATTAGTCCCCTGACGGTCACAAACAAACACGCGTACAGCATCCTGGAGGCACATTTAGATGGCCAGTCAATAAGTCAATAACATTGAAACAAAAAAAGCCTGCCGTTGCTGATGCTACAGTATATTGAATGCAGGTCCTATTTTATGTAGATGAGCTGGAGGAATATCTGTCCTCGGGTGTTTTGTGGGTTGTGTGAAATCCAGTAGACGTGCTTAGATTTGAGGTTTTGGGAGATGTTACGATACAGACACACATATTTGAGGTTTTACAAGTTTAGAGAAAGTTTGTCGAACATCTGGTAAAGTGCTATATATGGTTTGCATTTCTTCTTTGACAACCAGTCCATCAACATACAGGACACCTGGACCTACGCAGCATTTCACCCTAAACAGCATTACCCAATGAGGTGTCCACTCTAAACAGCATTACCCAATGAGGTGTCCACCCTAAACAGCATTACCCAATGAGGAGTCCACTCTAAACAGCATTACCCAATGAGGTGTCCACCCTAAACAGCATTACCCAATGAGGAGTCCACAGTAAACAGCATTACCCAATGAGGAGTCCACAGTAAACAGCATTACCCAATGAGGTGTCAACCCTAACCAGCATTACCCAATGAGGAGTCCACATTAAACAGCATTACCCAATGAGTCCACCCTAAACAGCATTACCCAATAAGAAGTCCACACATTGGGAGCACTGATAGCGTTTCATGACTCTCCATAAAGGTGACAAGCGAGAATAAGATGCTGTTCCCAAACTTCGCTGGGTTGTGGAGATGGAGATAGGGTCTGTCTCTCTGCCTGCCTGTCTATCTGTCTGTCTGTCTGTTTCTCTCTCTGTCTGTGTGTCTGCCTGTCTTTCTATCTGTCTGTCTTTCTCTCACTCTGTCTGTGTGTCTGCCTGTCTTTCTATCTGTCTGTCTTTCTCTCACTCTGTCTGTGTCTGTCTGTCTGTCTGTCTATCTGTCTGTCTCACTGTAAATATGCCATACCTCCAAACAGGATGCTGCTCCCTGGCTGGGCGGGGTCTCGGAGCTCCATGGTGGAGGCGGGGTCATTGTCCAGAGTGAGGGACACCTGGAGGCCCCTCATGCTGATGCTGATGGTGTGCCACTGGCCGTCACTCAAACTCTGGCCTGC
>NC_085016.1:23439559-23442059 GCF_963854185.1 Sardina pilchardus | reverse complement strand
CACACCCACACACACACACACACACACACACACACACATACACACACCCACACACACACACACACACACACACACATACGGTATACACACATGCACACTCACACATCACTAGAGCGTCATATCCTGATGCTGAAACTCCCCAGATGAACAGAGACCCAGCGAGCATGCTTCAGATCTGCCCTCCACACACATCCCTTTTGACCTCTGACCTCCCAACCTCACTGTGAGTGTGTGAGTGTGTGTGAGTGTGTGTGGGTGTGTAAATGTGTGAGTGTGTGAGTGTGTGAGTGTGTGTGAGTGTGTCAGTGATGTATAAAGTGCTAGAGATCCAGACTTGAGTAGAAGTACAAGTGCTCTATCAAAAAAGTGACTTGAGTAGAAGTAGAAGTGCTCTTTAAAAACCGTACTTAAGTGGAAGTACTAAAGTATTAAACATGTTTTGTACTTAAGTATTGCAAGTAGTTTATTTTTTAAAATACTACTCAAGTACTGGAAGTAAAAGTAGAAGTATTGTGTAATTAGCTGATTTGCGAACGAGATGGGTGCAAAAGGTATCAGCACAATCGTTCAGTGCAGGCCCCTTGGCAGACACACGGGGGCCATAGCCTAGGCCCTAGACTAGGCTATAAACATGTGGTAGTAGTTAAACAAGGTGAATAAATATAACTGTATGGGTTTCCCAATGTCATTTGTAGGGGTGTTATGACCGATACAACTCACTTTTAATACAATAATAGGTATACAGAATCATTGATCATCTGTAGCCATCTATCTATCTATCTATCTATCTATCTAATGCATCAGTCAGTAGCCATAGCAAGAAAAACACATGATAAGACTATAGTGTCACAATTGTTTTAACATACTGTAAGTTAAGAATTTTGATACTGATTTGATATGGGAGCCCCACCACACCAGTGGAGACCAGACATTACAAGGCAAACTCCCCCACACTCAGTGAAAAGGTGGCTTCATATCATATGTTTGTATTTCAAACATTTTGAAATTCATATGAAGTTTACATTAGGCCTATTTATGATCTGCACAATTAGTTAAAATACATAGTATGTTGATTATTTGATATTGATTTTTTATTTTGACTCACATTTTACACGATTGTCATATTGACTTACATTTATCTTTAATGTCAATTGTCTAATTGAGTGCCTGTCACTTTAAAAGAACATGAGAGTAATTAGGCCTCAGTCGTGGTAGGTTATCCGGCTAGTCTAGAATAGGCATAATGCATAGGAATATGTGGAGGTGATGCTTATGTTTTCTATGTAGTCTATGTGGTTTAAATAAATGTTCTAAAACTAAACAAGTGGAAGAACACAATATTCAAGTAGTAGGCTAGTTATTGTGGGGTGCTACACAGACTGAAGTCAGAGACCAAGAAGAAATGTTGCAATTTAAAAACGGGATTACTCGAGAATGACTTATTGTACAAATTAATGCTTCTCATGTAGCCTAACTTCACCTTGATTTTCTCGCGAACCCTTAATTACAGCAACTATTTACTCCCATTGGAAAGCTAAGATCGTGCTGTCAACAAGTGACACGCATCAGTGTGACTAGGACTTTGTGAGCAATCCGGAACGGATTTGTTCGTGACCGACACACCAGTAACGAGTAACGATGGAGCACATAAAAAATGTATCGGAGTAAAAGTACTATTCTCATCAAAAATATGTAGTGAAGTAAAAGTAGAAGTAGGAGAAAAAAATAATACTCCAGTAAAGTACAGATACTGCATTTCAGTACTTAAGTAGAGTACTTAAGTAGTTCTACTTCGTTACTATACATCTCTGGAGTGTGTGAATGTGTGAGTGAGTTCAGGCCCTCTAACCTCCTCACTTCGGTCTCCCACCTCCTCCATACCTCAGTGAATGTGTGTGTGTGTGTGTGTGTGTGTGTGTGTGTGTTCAGGCCCCCTAACCTCTTCACTTCTCTCCACCTCCTCCACGCCTCAGTGAGTGTGTGAATGTGTGTTCAGGCCCTCTAACCTGCTCCTTCACCTCCCCAAGGCCTCAGTGAATGTCTGAGTGTGTGTGTGTGTGTGTGTGTGTGTGTGTGTGTTTGTGTGTGTGTGTGTGTGTGTGTGTGTGTGTGTGTGTGTGTGTGTGTGTGTGTGTGTGTGTGTGTGTGTGTGTGTGTGTGTGTGTGTGTGTGTGTGTGTGTGTGTGTGTGTGTGTATGTGTGTGTGTGTGTGTGTGTGTGTGTGTGTGTGTGTGTGTGTGTGTGTGTGTGTGTGTGTGTGTGTGTGTTCAGGCCCTCTAACCTGCTCCTCCACCAGGCTTCAGTGAGCATGAGACCCACTCATCTCAAAAGAACACCAAAGCTCTGCACACGCGGAGAGAACAAAAGAAGAACTGAATCTTCAAATCAACAAGGCGGTGGCATCAAGTTTGACGCTGGTGCGCTTAGCTTTGGTATTTGCTTTAGATGAGTGGGTATCCGTTGGATACACGCTTGTCAGTTAAACACACTGATGACTGTG